>NW_027039779.1:0-98931 GCF_034236695.1 Oncorhynchus nerka | reverse complement strand
TCTCTAGTCCAATGCCATGAGTCCAAACACATTCTCTAGTCCAATGTCATGAGCCCAAACACAATCTCTAGTCCAATGTCATGAGCCCAAACACATTCTCTAGTCCAATGTCATGAGCCCAAACACATTCTCTAGTCCAATGTCATGAGCCCAAACACATTCTCTAGTCCAATGTCATGAGCCCAAACACATTCTCTAGTCCAATGTCATGAGCCCAAACACATTCTCTAGTCCAATGTCATGAGCCCAAACACATTCTCTAGTCCAATGTCATGAGCCCAAACACATTCTCTAGTCCAATGTCATGAGCCCAAACACATTCTCTAGTCCAATGCCATGAGCCCAAACACATTCTCTAGTCCAATGTCATGAGCCCAAACACATTCTCTAGTCCAATGTCATGAGCCCAAACACAATCTCTAGTCCAATGTCATGAGCCCAAACACATTCTCTAGTCCAATGTCATGAGCCCAAACACATTCTCTAGTCCAATGTCATGAGCCCAAACACATTCTCTAGTCCAATGTCATGAGCCCAAACACATTCTCTAGTCCAATGCCATGAGTCCAAACACATTCTCTAGTCCAATGTCATGAGCCCAAACACAATCTCTAGTCCAATGTCATGAGCCCAAACACATTCTCTAGTCCAATGTCATGAGCCCAAACGCAATCTGAAGCCCAATGTCATGAGCCCAAACACATTATCTAGTTCAATGTCATGAGCCCAAACACATTATCTAGTCCAATGTCATGAGCCCAAACACATTCTCTAGTCCAATGTCATGAGCCCAAACACATTCTCTCGTCCAATGTCATGAGCCCAAACACATTCTCTAGTCCAATGTCATGAGCCCAAACACATTCTCTAGTCCAATGTCATGAGCCCAAACACATTCTCTAGTCCAATGTCATGAGCCCAAACACATTCTCTAGTCCAATGTCATGAGCCCAAACACATTCTCTAGTCCAATGTCATGAGCCCAAACACATTCTCTAGTCCAATGTCATGAGCCCAAACACATTCTCTAGTCCAATGTCATGAGCCCAAACACATTCTCTAGTCCAATGTCATGAGCCCAAACACATTCTCTAGTCCAATGTCATGAGCCCAAACACATTCTCTAGTCCAATGTCATGAGCCCAAACACATTCTCTAGTCCAATGTCATGAGCCCAAACACATTCTCTAGCCCAATGGCATGAGCCCAAACACATTCTCTAGTCCAATGTCATGAGCCCAAACACAATCTGAAGCCCAATGTCATGAGCCCAAACACATTATCTAGTCCAATGTCATGAGCCCAAACACATTCTCTAGTCCAATGTCATGAGCCCAAACACATTCTCTAGCCCAATGTCATGAGCCCAAACACATTCTCTAGTCCAATGTCATGAGCCCAAACACAATCTCTAGTCCAATGTCATGAGCCCAAACACATTCTCTAGTCCAATGTCATGAGCCCAAACACATTCTCTAGTCCAATGTCATGAGCCCAAACACATTCTCTAGTCCAATGTCATGAGCCCAAACACATTCTCTAGTCCAATGCCATGAGTCCAAACACATTCTCTAGTCCAATGTCATGAGCCCAAACACAATCTCTAGTCCAATGTCATGAGCCCAAACACATTCTCTAGTCCAATGTCATGAGCCCAAACGCAATCTGAAGCCCAATGTCATGAGCCCAAACACATTATCTAGTTCAATGTCATGAGCCCAAACACATTATCTAGTCCAATGTCATGAGCCCAAACACATTCTCTAGTCCAATGTCATGAGCCCAAACACATTCTCTCGTCCAATGTCATGAGCCCAAACACATTCTCTAGTCCAATGTCATGAGCCCAAACACATTCTCTAGTCCAATGCCATGAGCCCAAACACATTCTCTAGCCCAATGTCATGAGCCCAAACACATTCTCTAGTCCAATGTCATGAGCCCAAACACATTCTCTAGCCCAATGTCATGAGCCCAAACACATTATCTAGTCCAATGTCATGAGCCCAAACACATTCTCTAGTCCAATGTCATGAGCCCAAACACATTCTCTAGTCCAATGTCATGAGCCCAAACACATTCTCTAGTCCAATGTCATGAGCCCAAACACAATCTCTAGTCCAATGTCATGAGCCCAAACACATTCTCTAGTCCAATGTCATGAGCCCAAACACATTCTCTAGTCCAATGTCATGAGCCCAAACACATTCTCTAGTCCAATGTCATGAGCCCAAACACATTCTCTAGTCCAATGCCATGAGCCCAAACACATTCTCTAGTCCAATGTCATGAGCCCAAACACAATCTCTAGTCCAATGTCATGAGCCCAAACACATTCTCTAGTCCAATGTCATGAGCCCAAACGCAATCTGAAGCCCAATGTCATGAGCCCAAACACATTATCTAGTTCAATGTCATGAGCCCAAACACATTCTCTAGTCCAATGTCATGAGCCCAAACACATTCTCTAGTCCAATGTCATGAGCCCAAACACATTCTCTAGTCCAATGTCATGAGCCCAAACACATTCTCTAGTCCAATGTCATGAGCCCAAACACATTCTCTAGTCCAATGCCATGAGCCCAAACACATTCTCTAGTCCAATGTCATGAGCCCAAACACATTCTCTAGTCCAATGTCATGAGCCCAAACACAATCTGAAGCCCAATGTCATGAGCCCAAACACATTCTCTAGTCCAATGTCATGAGCCCAAACACATTCTCTAGTCCAATGTCATGAGCCCAAACACATTCTCTAGCCCAATGTCATGAGCCCAAACACATTCTCTAGTCCAATGTCATGAGCCCAAACACATTCTCTAGTCCAATGTCATGAGCCCAAACACATTCTCTAGTCCAATGTCATGAGTCCAAACACATTCTCTAGTCTAATGTCATGAGCCCAAACACATTCTCTAGTCCAATGTCATGAGCCCAAACACATTCTCTAGTCCAATGCCATGAGTCCAAACACATTCTCTAGTCCAATGTCATGAGCCCAAACACAATCTCTAGTCCAATGTCATGAGCCCAAACACATTCTCTAGTCCAATGTCATGAGCCCAAACGCAATCTGAAGCTCCAATGGCATGAGCCCAAACACATTATCTAAGTTCAATGTCATGAGCTCAAACACATTATCTAGTCCAATATCATGAGCCTCCAAACACATTCTCTAGTCCAATGTCATGAGCTCAATCAGTCAGCCCACGCTATGAGCCCAACATATTTCTCTTCTAGTTCAATGTCATGAGCTCAAAACACATTCTCTTAGTCCAATGCCATGAGCCCAACACATTCTCTAGTCCAATGTCAGTGAGCTCAAACATATTCTCTAGTCCAATGCGCAGTCCAAACACATTCTCTAGTCCAATGTCATGAGCCCAAACACAACCAGTTCAATGTCATGAGCCCAAACACATTCTCTAGTCCAATGTCATGAGCCCACCAGATTTTCAGTCCAATGTCACAGAGCCCAAACACATTCTCTAGTCCAATGTCATGAGCCTAAACATTATTTCCCTAGTCCAATGCCATGAGTCCAACACATTTCTCCCTTTCTAGTCCAATGTCATGAGCCCAAACACAATCTCTAGTCCAATGTCATGAGTCTAAACATATCTCTCTAGTCCAATGTCATGAGCCCAAACACACCTGAAGCCCAATGTCATGAGCCCAAACACATTCTGAAGCCTAATGTCATGAGCCCAAACACATTCTCTAGTCCAATGTCATGAGCCCAAACACACTTTCTAGTCCAATGTCATGAGCACAAACACATTCTCTAGTCCAATGTCATGAGCCCAAACACATTCTCTAGTCAATGCTGAGCCCAAACACATTCTCTAGTCCAATGCCATGAGCCCAAACACATTCTCTAGTCCAATGTCATGAGCCCAAACACATTCTCTAGTCCAATGTCATGAGCCCAAACACATTCTCTAGCCCAATGTCATGAGCCAAACACATTCTCTAGTCCAATGTCATGAGCCCAAACACAATCTGAAGTCCAATGTCATGAGCCCAAACACATTCTGAAGCTTTCCAATGTCATGAGCCCAAACACATTCTCAGCCCAATGTCATGAGCCCAAACACATTATCTAGTTCAATGTCATGAGCCCAAACACATTTTCTAGTCCAATGTCATGAGCCCAAACACATTCTCTAGTCCAATGTCATGAGCCCAAACACATCTGGAAGCCCAATGTCATGAGCCCAAACACATTCTCTGGTCCAATGTCATGAGCCCAAACACATTCTCTAGTCCAATGTAATGAGCCCAAACACATTCTCTCCAGTCCAATGTCATGAGCCCAAACACATTCTCTAGTCCAATGTCATGAGCCCAAACACATTCTCTAGTCCAATGTCATGAGCCCAAACACAATCTGAAGCCCAATGTCATGAGCCCAAACACATCCTGAAGCCCAATGTCATGAGACCAAACACATTCTCTAGTCCTGTCATGAGCCCAAACATTTGTCCAATGTCATGAGCCCAAACACATTCTCTAGTCCAATGTCATGAGCCCAAACACAATCTGAAGCCCAATGTCATGAGCCCAAACAGACTCCAATGTCATGAGCCCAAACACATTTTCTAGTCCAATGTCATGAGCCCGAACACATTCTCTAGTCCAATGTCATGAGCCCAAACACATTCTTCTAGCCCAATGTCATGAGCCCAAACACATTTCTCTAGTCCAATGTCATGAGCCCAAACACATTCTCTAGTCCAATGTCATGAGCCCAAACACAATCTGAAGCCCAAACATTTTCTTGAAGCCTAATGTAATGAGCCCAAACACATTCTCTAGTCCAATGTCATGAGCCCAAACACAATCTGAAGTCCAATGTCATGAGCTCAAACACAATCTGAAGCCTAATGTCATGAGCCCAAACACATTCTCTAGTCCAATGTCATGAGCCCAAACACATTCTCTAGTCCAATGTCATGAGCCCAAACATTTTCTCTAGTCCAATGTCATGAGCCCAAACACATTCTCTAGTCCAATGTCATGAGCCCAAACACAATCTGAAGCCCAATGTCATGAGCCCAAACACATTATCTAGTTCAATGTCATGAGCCCAAACACATTATCTTAGTCCAATGTCATGAGCCCAAACATTTTCTCTAGTCCAATGTCATGAGCCCAAACACATTCTCTAGTCCAATGCCATGAGCAAACACAATCTCTAGTCCAATGTGAGCCCAAACACAATCTCTAGTCCAATGCCATGAGCCCAACACATGTGTCATGAGCCCAAACACATTCTCTAGTCAATGTCATGAGCCCAAACACAATCTCTAGTCCAATGTCATGAGCCCAAACACATTCTCTAGTCCAATGTCATGAGCCCAAACACAATCTGAAGCCCAATGTCATGAGCCCAAACACATTCTGAAGCCTAATGTCATGAGCCCAAACACATTCTCTAGTCCAATGTCATGAGCCCAAACACATTCTCTAGTCCAATGTCATGAGCCCAAACACATTTTCTAGCCCAATGTCATGAGCCCAAACACATTCTCTAGTCCAATGTCATGAGCCCAAACACATTCTCTAGTCCAATGTCATGAGCCCAAACACATTCTCTAGTCCAATGTCATGAGCCCAAACACATTCTCTAGTCCAATGTCATGAGCCCAAACACATTCTCTAGTCCAATGTCATGAGCCCAAACACATTCTCTAGTCCAATGTCATGAGCCCAAACACAATGAAGCCCAATGTCATGAGCCCAAACACATTCTAGTCCAATGTCATGAGCCCAAACACATTCTCTAGTCCAATGTCATGAGCCCAAACACATTCTCTAGTCCAATGTCATGAGCCCAAACACATTTTCTAGCCCAATGTCATGAGCCCGAACACATTCTCTAGTCCAATGTCATGAGCCCAAACACAATCTGAAGCCCAATGTCATGAGCCCAAACATTTTCTCTAGTCCAATGTCATGAGCCCAAACACATTCTCTAGTCCAATGTCATGAGCCCAAACACATTTTCTAGCCCAATGTCATGAGCCCAAACACATTCTCTAGTCCAATGTCATGAGCCCAAACACATTCTCTAGTCCAATGTCATGAGCCCAAACACATTCTCTAGTCCAATGCCATGAGCCCAAACACATTCTCTAGTCCAATGTCATGAGCCCAAACACATTCTCTAGTCCAATGTCATGAGCCCAAACACATTCTCTAGTCCAATGTCATGAGCCCAAACACATTCTCTAGTCCAATGTCATGAGCCCAAACACATTCTCTAGTCCAATGTCATGAGCCCAAACACATTCTCTAGTCCAATGTCATGAGCCAAACACATTCTCTAGTCCAATGTCATGAGCCCAAACACATTCTCTAGTCCAATGTCATGAGCCCAAACACATTCTCTAGTCCAATGTCATGAGCCCAAACACATTCTCTAGTCCAATGTCATGAGCCCAAACACATTCTCTAGTCCAATGTCATGAGCCCAAACACATTCTCTAGTCCAATGTCATGAGCCCAAACACATTCTCTAGTCCAATGTCATGAGCCCAAACACATTCTCTAGTCCAATGTCATGAGCCCAAACACATTCTCTAGTCCAATGTCATGAGCCCAAACACATTCTCTAGTCCAATGTCATGAGCCCAAACACATTCTCTAGCCAATGTCATGAGCCCAAACACATTCTCTAGCCAATGTCATGAGCCCAAACACATTCTCTAGTCCAATGTCATGAGCCCAAACACATTCTCTAGTCCAATGTCATGAGCCCAAACACATTCTGAAGTCCAATGTCATGAGCCCAAACACATTCTCTAGTCCAATGTCATGAGCCCAAACACATTCTCTAGTCCAATGTCATGAGCCCAAACACATTCTCTAGTCCAATGTCATGAGCCCAAACACATTCTCTAGTCCAATGTCATGAGCCCAAACACATTCTCTAGTCCAATGTCATGAGCCCAAACACATTCTCTAGTCAATGTCATGAGCCCAAACATTCTCTAGTCCAATGTCATGAGCCCAAACACATTCTCTAGTCCAATGTCATGAGCCCAAACACATTCTCTAGTCCAATGTCATGAGCCCAATTCTCTAGTCATGAGCCCAAACACATTCTCTAGTCCAATGTCATGAGCCCAAACACATTCTCTAGTCCAATGTCATGAGCCCAAACACATTCTCTAGTCCAATGTCATGAGCCCAAACACATTCTCTAGTCCAATGTCATGAGCCCAAACACATTCTCTAGTCCAATGTCATGAGTCCCAAACACATTCTCTAGTCCAATGTCATGAGCCCAAACACATTCTCTAGTCCAATGTCATGAGCCCAAACACATTCTCTAGTCCAATGTCATGAGCCCAAACACATTCTCTAGTCCAATGTCATGAGCCCAAACACATTCTCTAGCCCAATGTCATGAGCCCAAACACATTCTCTAGTCCAATGTCATGAGCCCAAACACATTCTCTAGTCAATGTCATGAGCCCAAACACATTCTCTAGTCCAATGTCATGAGCCCAAACACATTCTCTAGTCCAATGTCATGAGCCCAAACACATTCTCTAGTCCAATGTCATGAGCCCAAACACATTCTCTAGTCCAATGTCATGAGCCCAAACACATTCTCTAGTCCAATGTCATGAGCCCAAACACATTCTCTAGTCCAATGTCATGAGCCCAAACACATTCTCTAGTCCAATGTCATGAGCCCAAACACATTCTCTAGTCCAATGTCATGAGCCCAAACACATTCTCTAGTCCAATGTCATGAGCCCAAACACATTCTCTAGTCCAATGTCATGAGCCCAAACACATTCTCTAGTCCAATGTCATGAGCCCAAACACATTCTCTAGTCCAATGTCATGAGCCCAAACACATTCTCTAGTCCAATGTCATGAGCCCAAACACATTCTCTAGTCCAATGTCATGAGCCCAAACACATTCTCTAGCCCAATGCATGAGCCCAAACACATTCTCTAGTCCAATGTCATGAGCCCAAACACATTCTCTAGTCCAATGTCATGAGCCCAAACACATTCTCTAGTCCAATGTCATGAGCCCAAACACATTCTCTACAATGTCATGAGCCCAAACACATTCTCTAGCCCAATGTCATGAGCCCAAACACATTCTCTAGTCCAATGTCATGAGCCCAAACACATTCTGAAGCCCAATGTCATGAGCCCAAACACATTCTCTAGTCCAATGTCATGAGCCCAAACACATTATCTAGTCCAATGTCATGAGCCCAAACACATTCTCTAGTCCAATGTCAGAGCCCAAACACATTCTCTCCAATGTCATGAGCCCAAACACATTCTCTAGTCCAATGTCATGAGCCCAAACACATTCTCTAGCCCAATGTCATGAGCCCAAACATTCTCTAGTCCAATGTCATGAGCCCAAACACATTCTCTAGTCCAATGTCATGAGCCCAAACACATTCTCTAGTCCAATGTCATGAGCCCAAACACATTCTCTAGTCCAATGTCATGAGCCCAAACACATTCTCTAGTCCAATGTCATGAGCCCAAACACATTCTCTAGTCCAATGTCATGAGCCCAAACACATTCTCTAGTCCAATGTCATGAGCCCAAACACATTCTCTAGTCCAATGTCATGAGCCCAAACACATTCTCTAGTCCAATGTCATGAGCCCAAACACATTCTCTAGTCCAATGTCATGAGCCCAAACACATTCTCTAGTCCAATGTCATGAGCCCAAACACATTCTCTAGTCCAATGTCATGAGCCCAAACACATTCTCTAGTCCAATGTCATGAGCCCAAACACATTCTCTAGTCCAATGTCATGAGCCCAAACACATTCTCTAGTCCAATGTCATGAGCCCAAACACATTCTCTAGTCCAATGTCATGAGCCCAAACACATTCTCTAGTCCAATGTCATGAGCCCAAACACATTCTCTAGTCCAATGTCATGAGCCCAAACACATTATCTAGTCCAATGTCATGAGCCCAAACACATTCTCTAGTCCAATGTCATGAGCCCAAACACATTCTCTAGTCCAATGTCATGAGCCCAAACACATTCTCTAGCCCAATGTCATGAGCCCAAACACATTCTCTAGTCCAATGTCATGAGCCCAAACACATTCTCTAGTCCAATGTCATGAGCCCAAACACATTCTCTAGTCCAATGTCATGAGCCCAAACACATTCTCTAGTCCAATGTCATGAGCCCAAACACATTCTCTAGTCCAATGCCATGAGCCCAAACACATTCTCTAGTCCAATGTCATGAGCCCAAACACATTCTCTAGTCCAATGTCATGAGCCCAAACACATTCTCTAGTCCAATGTCATGAGCCCAAACACATTCTGAGCCCAAACACATTCTCTAGTCCAATGTCATGAGCCCAAACACATTCTCTAGTCCAATGGCATGAGCCCAAACACATTCTCTAGTCCAATGTCATGAGCCCAAACACATTCTCTAGCCCAATGTCATGAGCCCAAACACATTCTCTAGTCCAATGTCATGAGCCCAAACACATTCTCTAGTCCAATGTCATGAGCCCAAACACATTCTCTAGTCCAATGTCATGAGCCCAAACACATTCTCTAGCCCAATGTCATGAGCCCAAACACATTCTCTAGTCCAATGTCATGAGCCCAAACACAATCTGAGTCCAATGTCATGAGCCCAAACACATTCTCTAGTCCAATGTCATGAGCCCAAACACATTCTCTAGTCCAATGTCATGAGCCCAAACACATTCTCTAGTCCAATGTCATGAGCCCAAACACATTCTCTAGTCCAATGTCATGAGCCCAAACACATTCTCTAGTCCAATGTCATGAGCCCAAACACATTCTCTAGTCCAATGTCATGAGCCCAAACACATTCTCTAGTCCAATGTCATGAGCCCAAACACATTCTCTAGTCCAATGTCATGAGCCCAAACACATTCTCTAGTCCAATGTCATGAGCCCAAACACATTCTCTAGTCCAATGTCATGAGCCCAAACACAATCTCTAGCTCAATGTCATGAGCCCAAACACATTCTCTAGTCCAATGTCATGAGCCCAAACACATTCTCTAGTCCAATGTCATGAGCCCAAACACATTCTCTAGTCCAATGTCATGAGCCCAAACACATTCTCTAGTCCAATGTCATGAGCCCAAACACATTCTCTAGCCAATGTCATGAGCCCAAACACATTCTCTAGTCCAATGTCATGAGCCCAAACACATTCTCTAGTCCAATGTCATGAGCCCAAACACATTCTCTAGCCCAATGTCATGAGCCCAAACACATTCTCTAGTCCAATGTCATGAGCCCAAACACATTCTCTAGTCCAATGTCATGAGCCCAAACACATTCTCTAGTCCAATGTCAAACACATTCTCTAGTCCAATGAGCCCAAACACATTCTCTAGTCCCAATGTCATGAGCCCAAACACATTCTCTAGTCCAATGTCATGAGCCCAAACACATTCTATAGTCCAATGTCATGAGTCCAAACACATTCTATAGTCCAATGTCATGAGCCCAAACACATTCTCAGCCCAATGTCATGAGCCCAAACACATTCTCTAGTCCAATGTCATGAGCCCAAACACATTCTCTAGTCCAATGTCATGAGCCCAAACACATTCTCTAGTCCAATGTCATGAGCCCAAACACATTCTCTAGTCCAATGTCATGAGCCCAAACACATTCTCTAGTCCAATGTCATGAGCCCAAACACATTCTCTAGTCCAATGTCATGAGCCCAAACACAATCTGAAGCCCAATGTCATGAGCCCAAACACATTTTCTAGTCCAATGTCATGAGCCCAAACACAATCTGAAGCCCAATGCCATGAGCCCAAACACATTCTCTAGTCCAATGTCATGAGCCCAAACACAATCTGAAGCCCAATGCCATGAGCCCAAACACATTCTCTAGTCCAATGTCATGAGCCCAAACACATTCTCTAGTCCAATGTCATGAGCCCAAACACAATCTGAAGCCCAATGCCATGAGCCCAAACACATTCTCTAGTCCAATGTCATGAGCCCAAACACATTCTCTAGTCCAATGTCATGAGCCCAAACACATTCTCTAGTCCAATGTCATGAGCCCAAACACATTCTCTAGTCCAATGTCATGAGCCCAAACACATTCTCTAGTCCAATGTCATGAGCCCAAACACAATCTCAAGCTAAGCCATTCCTTTTATTTAATTTTTGTATTGTGTGTTTTAATTAACTCGTGTTTCTGTTTCTGCTATTCTTTTTCAATGTTCAAGGACATTTGAAAGGTCCTGTAGAATTCATATTTTGAGCAATGTACACTTTGCATATTCTTGAAAACCTTTGTAAAAGGACTTTACTTTTATTGATTGATTTTTAATACCAGATTGGAGGTTTGTTGACCACAGATTGCACATGTTTTTAAACCCTGCTTTTTTAAAGCTCTTTTGTGCACTTTGCATTGCCTATATATATATGTTATATGTTGTGATGTGTTCTGGCTCATGTACAGAGCCTTCAGAAGGTATTCACTCCCCTTGACCTCTTCCACATTTTGTTGTTCTTACAGCCTGAATTTAAAATGGATTCATTTGAAATGTTGTCACTGGCCTACACACAATACCCCATAATGTCAAAGTGGAATTATGTTTTTAATTTTTTTTTAAACAAATTAATAAAAAAAATGTGAATCTGAAATGTCTTGAGTCAATAAGTATTTAATTCCTTTTTTATGCCAAGCCTAAATATGTTCAGGAGTAAAACATGTGCGGAACAAGTCACATAATAAGTTGCATGGACTCATTCTGTGTGCATTTAATAGTGTTTAACATGATTTTTGAATGACTACCTCATCTCTGTACCCAACACATACAATTGTCTGTAAGGTCCCTCAGTGAAGCAGTGAATTTCAAACACACACAAAGACCAGGGAGGTTATCCAATGCCTCGCAAAGAAGGGCACCTATTGGTAGATGGGTACATTTAAATAAAAAGCAGACATTGAATATCCCTTTGAGCATGATGAAGTTATGGATACACTTTGGATGGTCTATCAATACACTCAGTCACTACAAAGCGACCTTCCTACTCAGTTGCTGGGGAGGAAGAAAAGCGCTCAGGGATTTCACCATGAGGCCAATGGCATCTTTAAAACAGTTACAGAGTTTAATGGCTGTGATAGGAGAAAACTGAGGATGGATCAACAACATTGTAGTGATGCCACAATACTAACCTAAATGACAGAGTGAAAAGAAGGAAGACTGTACAAAATACAAATATTCAAAAACATGCATCCTGTTTGCAATACGGCACTAAAGTAAAACTGCAAAAAATGTGGCAAAGAAAGGAACTTTATGTCCTGAATACAAAGTGTTATGTTTGGGTTAAATCCAACACACCACATCATTGAGTACCATTTTTCATATTTTCAAGCATGGTGGTGGCTGCATCATGTTATGGGTATGCTTGTCATCGGCAAGGACTTGGGAGTTGTTATTTTTAGGATCAAAATAAATGGAATGGAGCTAAGCACATGCAACATCCTAGAGGAAAACCTGGTTCAGTCTGATTTCAGACACTTGGAAACAAATTCACCTTTCAGCAGGACAATAACCTAAAACACACGGCCAAATATACACTGGAGTCGGCTTGAAAATATATGGCAAGACATAAGAATGGCTGTCTAGCAATGATCAACAACCAACAAATATTGTACAATTGAGGTGTGCAAAGCTCTTAGAGACTTACCCAGAAAGACTTGCAGCTCTAATCGCTGCCAAATGTGATTCTAACATGTATTGATTTAACGGTGTGAATACTTAAGTAAATTAGATATTTATGTATTTCATTTTCAATAAATTTGCACACATTTCTGAAAAACATGTTTTTACTTTGTCATTATAGGGTTTTGTGTGTAGATGGGTGAGAGAGAAAAAATGTATTAATTACATGTTTAATTCATGCTGTAACTTAACAAATTGTGGAATGAGCCAAGAGGTATGAATCCATTCTGAAGGCTCTGTGCTGCTATCTTGGCCAGGACTCACTTGAAATAGAGATCAGTATCTCAATGTGACTGCTCTGGTTCAGTAGGGATATTAATATAAAATATACAATAAGGGTAGTGTAATTTCAGATAATCAGCCTATTCACCAAGGCCAGTCATTGTTGCACATTCGCACGTAGCCTACAGTAGCCTACTGAAATGCATCGTATTTGGACCGTAGACCTTCTTTACATCATCATGCACGCTGAAGGAACACAACCTATTATCAACGTAGGCCAAAGGGATGTTTATCTCAATGATAAAAGAGGTTTTAAATAGAATAGAATTGATAATGGATATATATTAATACGTTCAAGTAGAGTATATATGTTTCTCCATGGGAATACATCAGTCTCTATATACATCAGTCTCTATATACATCAGTCTCTATATACATCAGTCTCTATATACATCAGTCTCTCTATATACATCAGTCTCTATATATATCAGTCTCTCTATATACATCAGTCTCTCTATATACATCAGTCTCTATATACATCAGTCTCTATATACATCAGTCTCTATATACATCAGTCTATCTATATACATCAGTCTCTATATACATCAGTCTCTCTATATACATCAGTCTCTATATACATCAGTCTCTATATACATCAGTCTCTCTATATACATCAGTCTCTCTATATACAGCAGTCTCTATATACATCAGTCTCTATATACATCAGTCTCTCTATATACAGCAGTCTCTCTATACATCAGTCTCTATATACATAAGTCTCTATATATACATCAGTCTCTCTATATACATCAGTCTCTATATACACCAGTCTCTATATACATCAGTCTCTCTATATACATCAGTCTCTATATACATCAGTCTCTATATACATCAGTCTTTATATATATATATATCAGTCTCTATATACACCAGTCTCTATATACATCAGTCTCTATATACATCAGTCTCTATATACATCAGTCTCTCTATATACATCAGTCTCTCTATATACATCAGTCTCTCTATATACATCAGTCTCTCTATATACATCAGTCTCTCTATATACATCAGTCTCTATATACATCAGTCTCTATATACATCAGTCTCTATATACATCAGTCTCTATATATACATCAGTCTCTATATACATCAGTCTCTATATACATCAGTCTCTATATATATATATATATATCAGTCTCTCTATATACATCAGTCTCTATATACATCAGTCTATATATATATATATACATCAGTCTCTATATTTATCATCATATATATATATATATCAGTCTCTCTATATACATATACATCAGTCTCTCTATATACATCAGTCTCTATATACATCAGTCTCTATATACATCAGTCTCTATATACATCAGTCTTTATATATATATATATCAGTCTCTATATACACCAGTCTCTATATACATCAGTCTCTATATACATCAGTCTCTATATACATCAGTCTCTATATACATCAGTCTCTCTATATACATCAGTCTCTCTATATACATCAGTCTCTCTATATACATCAGTCTCTCTATATATATCAGTCTCTCTATATACATCAGTCTCTATACATCAGTCTCTCTATATACATCAGTCTCTCTATATACATCAGTCTCTCTATATACATCAGTCTCTCTATATACATCAGTCTCTATATACATCAGTCTCTATATACATCAGTCTCTATATACATCAGTCTCTATATATATATCAGTCTCTCTATATACATCAGTCTCTATATACATCAGTCTATATATATATATATACATCAGTCTCTATATTTATCAGTCTCTATATATATATATATATATCAGTCTCTCTATATACACCAGTCTCTCTATATACATCAGTCTCTCTATATATATCAGTCTCTATATATACATCAGTCTCTATATACATCAGTCTCTCTATATATATATATACATCAGTCTCTATATACATCAGTCTCTCTCTATATATATATATCAGTCTCTCTATATACATCAGTCTCTATATACATCAGTCTCTATATATATATATACATCAGTCTCTATATTTATCAGTCTCTATATATATATATATCAGTCTCTCTATATACACCAGTCTCTCTATATACATCAGTCTCTCTATATACATCAGTCTCTCTCTATATATACATCAGTCTCTCTATATACATCAGTCTCTATATACACCAGTCTCTCTATATACATCAGTCTCTCTATATACATCAGTCTCTCTCTCTATATACATCAGTCTCTCTATATACATCAGTCTCTCTCTATATATACATCAGTCTCTCTATATACATCAGTCTCTATATACATCAGTCTCTTTATATATATCAGCCTCTCTATATACATCAGTCTCTCTATATACATCAGTCTGTATATACATCAGTCTCTATATATATATATATATCAGTCTCTCTATATACAGCAGTCTCTATATACATCAGTCTCTATATACATCAGTCTCTCTATATACATCAGTCTCTCTATATACAGCAGTCTCTCTATACATCAGTCTCTATATACATAAGTCTCTATATATACATCAGTCTCTATATATACATCAGTCTCTCTATATACATCAGTCTCTATATACACCAGTCTCTATATACATCAGTCTCTCTATATACATCAGTCTCTATATACATCAGTCTCTATATACATCAGTCTTTATATATATATATATCAGTCTCTATATACACCAGTCTATATACATCAGTCTCTATATACATCAGTCTCTATATACATCAGTCTCTATATACATCAGTCTCTCTATATACATCAGTCTCTCTATATACATCAGTCTCTCTATATATATCAGTCTCTCTATATACATCAGTCTCTCTATATACATCAGTCTCTCTATATACATCAGTCTCTATATACATCAGTCTCTATATACATCAGTCTCTATATATACATCAGTCTCTATATACATCAGTCTCTATATTCATCAGTCTCTATATATATATATATATATCAGTCTCTCTATATACATCAGTCTCTATATACATCAGTCTATATATATATATATACATCAGTCTCTATATTTATCAGTCTCTATATATATATATATATCAGTCTCTCTATATACACCAGTCTCTATATACATCAGTCTCTCTATATACATCAGTCTCTATATACATCAGTCTCTATATACATCAGTCTTTATATATATATATATCAGTCTCTATATACACCAGTCTCTATATACATCAGTCTCTATATACATCAGTCTCTATATACATCAGTCTCTCTATATACATCAGTCTCTCTATATACATCAGTCTCTCTATATACATCAGTCTCTCTATATACATCAGTCTCTCTATATACATCAGTCTCTCTATATATATCAGTCTCTCTATATACATCAGTCTCTCTATATACATCAGTCTCTCTATATATATCAGTCTCTCTATATACATCAGTCTCTCTATATACATCAGTCTCTCTATATACATCAGTCTCTCTATATATATCAGTCTCTCTATATACATCAGTCTCTCTATATACATCAGTCTCTCTATATACATCAGTCTCTATATACATCAGTCTTTATATATATATATATCAGTCTCTATATACACCAGTCTCTATATACATCAGTCTCTATATACATCAGTCTCTATATACATCAGTCTCTATATACATCAGTCTCTATATACATCAGTCTCTATATACATCAGTCTCTATATACATCAGTCTCTATATATACATCAGTCTCTATATACATCAGTCTCTATATACATCAGTCTCTATATATATATATATATCAGTCTCTCTATATACATCAGTCTCTATATACATCAGTCTATATATATATATATACATCAGTCTCTATATTTATCAGTCTCTATATATATATATATATCAGTCTCTCTATATACACCAGTCTCTCTATATACATCAGTCTCTCTATATATATCAGTCTCTATATATACATCAGTCTCTATATACATCAGTCTCTATATATATATATATACATCAGTCTCTATATACATCAGTCTCTCTCTATATATATATATCAGTCTCTCTATATACATCAGTCTCTATATACATCAGTCTCTATATATATATATACATCAGTCTCTATATTTATCAGTCTCTATATATATATATCAGTCTCTCTATATACATCAGTCTCTCTATATACATCAGTCTCTCTATATACATCAGTCTCTCTATATACATCAGTCTCTTTATATATATCAGCCTCTCTATATACATCAGTCTCTCTATATACATCAGTCTGTATATACATCAGTCTCTATATATATATATATATATATATCAGTCTCTCTATATACACCAGTCTCTCTATATACATCAGTCTCTATATATACATCAGTCTCTCTATATACATCAGTCTCTATATATACATCAGTCTCTCTATATACATCAGTCTCTCTATATACATCAGTCTCTCTATATACATCAGTCTCTATATACATCAGTCTCTCTATATACATCAGTCTCTCTCTATATATACATCAGTCTCTCTATATACATCAGTCTCTCTATATACATCAGTCTCTCTCTATATATACATCAGTCTCTCTATATACATCAGTCTCTTTATATATATCAGTCTCTCTATATACATCAGTCTCTCTATATACATCAGTCTGTATATACATCATTCTCTCTATATATATATATATATATCAGTCTCTCTATATACACCAGTCTCTCTATATACATCAGTCTCTATATATACATCAGTCTCTCTATATACATCAGTCTCTATATATACATCAGTCTCTCTATATACATCAGTCTCTATATATACATCAGTCTCTCTATATACATCAGTCTCTCTATATACATCAGTCTCTATATACATCAGTCTCTATATATACATCAGTCTCTATATACATCAGTCTCTATATATACATCAGTCTCTATATACATCAGTCTCTATTAATATCAGTCTCTATATACCTCAGTCTCTATATACATCAGTCTCTATATATTAATATGTTCCAGTAGAGTATATATGTTTCTCCATGGGAATTGACGAGGTAAGTCTCTATATACATCAGTCCCTATATACATCAGTCTCTCTATATATATCAGTCTCTATATATTAATATGTTCCAGTAGAGTATATATGTTTCTCCATGGGAATTGACGTGGTAAGCGTGTGATTTTTCTGTTTACACTTTTCTTGCACTAGTTTATTTCTATGACTTTTGAATGACCCTCTTGTGCATAAAAAACACAGCATGAACCATAGACCTCTCTTTGAACCAATAAGGACTTAAGTTGATACAAATGATTCCACTGGGTGTTGCTATATAATGACACATGTAGCTGCTGAAAAAGGTTCACTTGAAAGGTTTATCAAAGATGCTATATGTAACTTTTTTGGGCAACCCGACCAAATTCACATAGAAATACGAGTTATAGATCTGTCATTCGTTCATTGAAAGCAAGTCTAAGACTCTGTGGATTTGTTCTTATGTGCGCTATTTCTATGCTTCCCGTTCTGAAGTGTTGTTTTTGCCTCTTCTGCTTTCGGTTTTCCACACCAGCTGTTTTCTCTTACAGCTGAAAATACAATATTTTTGGTTATTGAAAATATATTTCACAGCGGTTTAGATGGTACAATGATTCTCTACACTTTACATCTACACTTTACATCTACACTTTACATTGCTTGTTTCGTCACTTAAACTGAAATTAGGTGAACTATTTATTGACATTTTTGTAACCAGGAAATGGCGGAGTGATTTGTTAATATATTTATATATATATATATATATATATATATATATATATTGTTAATATTAAAGGAGCCATATGCAGAAATTATTCTGCCATTTCCTGGTTATAGAAATAGGCTACATTTGATATCTCACTAAAAGGGATTGACTCCTGAGATTAAAAACCTTTTGGGACATTTTTGTAACATGTAAATGACCCTTTTTTAAACTTTTTTAAATCATGTTGTTTATTTGCAGCCATCATTGCCCAAATAAACATCGTTCTTTGAACCCTTCCTGTCTCTAAAAAATGATTTTGATATGAATATTCCAACAGTATACTGTAGTATGTATCTGGCACAGCAGGAGACTGATTCTCTATTTCTGGTTCTGTGTTTCAGTCTAATGCTCACCTAAAATCAAACAGTGCGTTAACAGGCTTGTGATGACGTCACATTGTTCATTGCGTCATGCTCACATCGATACCTCTTTCTGTTCATGTAAAAACTCTCTGACACAATCCATTGGTGGTGCACTCAGTATATTTCAAATCAATGGGCTGAGCACTCTTCGATCGTGATCCTGCCTGTGTCAATGGAAGTTCACGACATTTCACTTTAGAGTGATCGTTAGTGGATTTCTATCCAGAAACTCCCTTCCTTCTGTCCTTGAAGCCTTGAATCAGTCTGCACTTGGAATCAGTCTGCATTTGCCTTCAATTAAACAGTCTCCCCCACATATAATAAGGGGCATTATGCAACTCCAGTTAGTCATCGATTGGGTCACGTTCAACCAATCAGAAGACCAAATCTTTTACATATTCTAAATCTAAAATCGATGAGCCTCTATTTTGAAGTGGTTTCAGACTGAATCAGTGACTTGAATCAATAGTGTAAACAGAGCTCTAATCAGTCCACTCTTTACTGCTCTTGTTTACCTCTCACTGGTCTAAATTGATTTACGTTTAGCGCCCCCGTGTGGTAACATGGAGTAGTGCAGGTAGTGGCAGTGGCTGACATTTCATAGCGTAATAACACCTTTGCTTCTCTATAGCTGTTTCCATATTCAGCTTCATGTTAACCGCCATCATGAATGATGACTCAGTATGTACCAGGTGAAAATAGATTAATGTGCTAAAACAAAACAGTATTATCCATGAATTATAAATAACATCACGGACAATGTGCACTCAGGGCTTCTGCCTTGTCTGTGTTGCACTATAGTATAATGACATCACTTAAGACTGCATGATGCCTTTGGTCTTTTTCTCAACCAATGGAAGACAACAGACATAAGTACCATACAACCAATACCTGCTGGCCTACATCCCTAGCCACACCTCAAATATCTATATCCACTATAGACCGCTCCAAGGGAACTAGTCTATCTATCTTACCATTATTCCAGACTAGCATTGCGTTACAAGCAGATATACACATTTCTGTGAACTGTAAGGAAAATGGACAAGAAAGTATTCTCCCCCCCCCCCATTACAGTTAACGTAGACAATAGATGAGGCCACAGGACGACTCTCAGCCCTGAAGGTAATATAGTGGTTGGTAGGGTCTATTCTTATCTGTTGAACCAAATCAGAATATCAATGATTGCTCTCTGACAGAAGTACCTTTAGCTTGTGGAAAGATGAAAGACGGATCTTTTCTATCAGATCAGGTGACTCTTTGATCTTCCAGGTGGGTGACTGACCTATTTCTGTGACTCTTTGATTTTCCAGGTGGGTGACTGACCTATTTCTGTGACTCTTTGATCTTCCCAGGTGGGTGACTGACCTATTTCTGTGTCTCTTTGATCTTCCCAGGTGGGTGACTGACCTATTTCTGTGACTCTTTGATCTTCCCAGGTGGGTGACTGACCTATTTCTGTGGCTCTTTGATCTTCCAGGTGGGTGACTGACCTATTTCTGTGACTCTTTGATCTTCCAGGTGGGTGACTGACCTATTTCTGTGACTCTTTGATCTTCCAGGTGGGTGACTGACCTATTTCTGTGTCTCTTTGGGGCAAAGGGACATCTTATGCACTTCTTGTACATTAAGCCATTGATGTTGAAAAATCCCTCTTGACACACACACACACACACGCGCGCGCACGCACACACACACACACACACACACACACACACACACAGCATTACATGTCTCTACTCCTAGTACTACAGTACACAAGGTAGACAACCAATTAGAGAAGCACTGTGATGATGAGATATGTTCAGCACGTTCCAGAGAAGGATTCACATTCAGACATCATATTCTCATACCTTTCTCTTACCAACCCATTTCAACATTGTGGATGTCAAGGCGTACTCATTTGACAGATTTAACATATGGCTGACAGGTGGATGTCATGTACATCTCATCACTCCTGTATTTGTCATTTAGTCATAGAACATATTGGGGAAGCTGATAGTGTGATACTGAACCATGTACTCTCATCATGTGTATAGTATAGAACATATTGGGGAAGCTGATAGTGTGATACTGAACCATGTACTCTCATCATGTGTATAGTATAGAACATATTGGGGAAGCTGATAGTGTGATACTGAACCATGTACTCTCATCATGTGTATAGTATAGAACATATTGGGGAAGCTGATAGTGTGATACTGAACCATGTACTCTCATCATGTGTATAGTATAGAACATATTGGGGAAGCTGATAGTGTGATACTGAACCATGTACTCTCATCATGTGTATAGTATAGAACATATTGGGGAAGCTGATAGTGTGATACTGAACCATGTACTCTCATCATGTGTATAGTATAGAACATCTGTCATGGTGTGTTTGGCATTTGGGCCTCACATGCTTTGATCTATGTTCTGCCCAAGGAACTATGCTCAGTCAGAAATCAGATTGGGTTTATTAGACACACAGTAGACCGTTTTGGGTATGAATTTAAGAAAGAAACAATCCTATCAAGTCAACCCAAACCTTGACTGAACAGAAGTAAATCGTTTAGGGTTGGCACTACTAACAATACGACTCACTAACAGATCGCTACAACAGTTCTAACAACACAGAACTGTGTCAATGCTAGTTTACTGCCTCTAAACTTCTGGCAATTTGCTATGTCAGCACTTTCACAGTAATAGAATTTGGTGTCTGAATTTAGCTTTGCCGTACCCAGGCAGTGACATGAGGTTGCTAACCCCACAGAAGACATCATGTAGAACAAAAAGTGAACTTCTCTGCTTTGCTTACAGTGCTGATTCAGTATCTTTAACCCTTTGCTTACAGTGCAGATTCACCATCTTTAACCCTTTGCTTAAAGTGCAGATTCAGTATCTTTAACCCTTTGCTTTGCTTAAAGTGCAGATTCAGTATCTTTAACTCTTTGCTTACAGTGCAGATTCAGCATCTTTAACCCTTTGCTTTGCTTACAGTGCAGATTCAGTATCTTTAACCCTTTGCTTACAGTGCAGATTCAGTATCTTTAACCCTTTGCTTTGCTTACAGTGCAGATTCAGCATCTTTAACCCTTTGCTTACAGTGCAGATTCAGTATCTTTAACCCTTTGCTTTGCTTACAGTGCAGATTCAGTATCTTTAACCCTTTGCTTACAGTGCAGATTCAGTATCTTTAACCCTTTGCCTTGCTTACAGTGCAGATGCAGTATCTTTAACCCATTGCTTACAGTGCAGATTCAGTATCTTTAACCCTTTGCTTTGCTTACAGTGCAGATTCAGTATCTTTAACCCTTTGCTTACAGTGCAGATTCAGTATCTTTAACCCTTTGCCTTGCTTACAGTGCAGATGCAGTATCTTTAACCCATTGCTTACAGTGCAGATTCAGTATCTTTAACCCTTTGCCTTGCTTACAGTGCAGATTCAGTATCTTTAACCCTTTGCTTACAGTGCAGATTCAGTATCTTTAACCCTTTACTTACAGTGCAGATTCAGTATCTTTAACCCTTTGCTTACAGTGCAGATTCAGTATATTTAACCCTTTGCTTACAGTGCAGATGCAGTATCTTTAACCCTTTGCTTTGCTTACAGTGCAGATTCAGTATCTTTAACTCTTTGCTTACAGTGCAGATTCAGTATCTTTAACCCTTTGCCTTGCTTACAGTGCAGATTCAGTATCTTTAACCCTTTGCTTTGCTTACAGTGCAGATTCAGTATCTTTAACCCTTTGCTTACAGTGCAGATTCAGTATATTTAACCCTTTGCTTTGCTTACAGTGCAGATTCAGTATCTTTAACCCTTTGCTTTGCTTACAGTGCAGATTCAGTATCTTTAACCCTTTGCTTTGCTTACAGTGCAGATTCAGTATCTTTAACCCTTTGCCTTGCTTACAGTGCAGATTCAGTATCTTTAACCCTTTGCCTTGCTTACAGTGCAGATTCAGTATCTTTAACCCTTTGCTTTGCTTACAGTGCAGATTCAGTATCTTTAACCCTTTGCTTACAGTGCAGATTCAGTATATTTAACCTTTTGCTTTGCTTACAGTGCAGATTCAGTATCTTTAACTCTTTGCTTACAGTGCAGATTCAGTATCTTTAACCCTTTGCTTACAGTGCAGATTCAGTATCTTTAACCATTTGCCTTGCTTACAGTGCAGATGCAGTATCTTTAACCCTTTGCTTTGCTTACAGTGCAGATTCAGTATCTTTAATCCTTTGCTTACAGTGCAGATGCAGTATATTTAACCCTTTGCTTTGCTTACAGTGCAGATGCAGTATCTTTAACCCTTTGCTTACAGTGCAGATTCAGTATCTTTAACCCTTTGCTTACAGTGCAGATGCAGTATCTTTAACCCTTTGCTTTGCTTACAGTGCAGATTCAGTATCTTTAACCCTTTGCTTACAGTGCAGATTCAGTATCTTTAACCCTTTGCTTACAGTGCAGATTCAGTATCTTTAACCCTTTGCTTTGCTTACAGTGCAGATTCAGTATCTTTAACCCTTTGCTTACAGTGCAGATTCAGTATCTTTAACCCTTTGCTTACAGTGCAGATTCAGTATCTTTAACCCTTTGCTTACAGTGCAGATGCAGTATCTTTAACCCTTTGCTTTGCTTACAGTGCAGATGCAGTATCTTTAACCCTTTGCTTACAGTGCAGATTCAGTATCTTTAACCCTTTGCTTTGCTTACAGTGCAGATTCAGCATCTTTAACCCTTTGCTTTGCTTACAGTGCTGATTCAGTATCTTTAACCCTTTGCTTACAGTGCAGATTCAGTATCTTTAATACTTTGCTTACAGTGCAGATGCAGTATCTTTAACCCTTTGCTTTGCTTACAGTGCAGATGCAGTATCTTTAACCCTTTGCTTACAGTGCAGATTCAGTATCTTTAACCCTTTGCTTTGCTTACAGTGCAGATTCAGCATCTTTAACCCTTTGCTTTGCTTACAGTGCAGATTCAGTATCTTTAACCCTTTGCTTACAGTGCAGATTCAGTATCTTTAACCCTTTGCTTACAGTGCAGATTCAGTATCTTTAACCCTTTGCTTTGCTTACAGTGCAGATTCAGTATCTTTAACCCTTTGCTTTGCTTACAGTGCAGATTCAGCATCTTTAACCCTTTGCTTTGCTTACAGTGCAGATTCAGTATCTTTAACCCTTTTCTTACAGTGCAGATTCAGTATCTTTAACCCTTTGCTTACAGTGCAGATTCAGTATCTTTAACCCTTTGCTTTGCTTACAGTGCAGATTCAGCATCTTTAACCCTTTGCTTACAGTGCAGATTCAGTATCTTTAACCCTTTGCTTTGCTTACAGTGCAGATTCAGCATCTTTAACCCTTTGCTTACAGTGCAGATTCAGCATCTTTAACTCTTTGCTTACAGTGCAGATTCAGTATCTTTAACCCATTGCTTACAGTGCAGATTCAGTATCTTTAACCCTTTGCTTACAGTGCAGATTCAGCATCTTTAACCCTTTGCTTTGCTTACAGTGCAGATTCAGTATCTTTAACCCTTTGCTTTGCTTACAGTGCAGATTCAGTATCTTTAACCCTTTGCTTACAGTGCAGATTCAGTATATTTAACCCTTTGCTTTGCTTACAGTGCAGATTCAGTATCTTTAACCCTTTGCTTTGCTTACAGTGCAGATTCAGTATCTTTAACCCTTTGCTTTGCTTACAGTGCAGATTCAGTATCTTTAACCCTTTGCCTTGCTTACAGTGCAGATTCAGTAGCTTTAACTCTTTGCTTACAGTGCAGATTCAGTATCTTTAACCCTTTGCTTTGCTTACAGTGCAGATTCAGTATCTTTAACCCTTTGCTTACAGTGCAGATTCAGTATCTTTAACCCTTTGCCTTGCTTACAGTGCAGATTCAGTATCTTTAACCCTTTGCTTTGCTTACAGTGCAGATTCAGTATCTTTAACCCTTTGCTTACAGTGCAGATTCAGTATATTTAACCCTTTGCTTTGCTTACAGTGCAGATTCAGTATCTTTAACTCTTTGCTTACAGTGCAGATTCAGTATCTTTAACCCTTTGCTTACAGTGCAGATTCAGTATCTTTAACCCTTTGCCTTGCTTACAGTGCAGATGCAGTATCTTTAACCCTTTGCTTTGCTTACAGTGCAGATTCAGTATCTTTAATCCTTTGCTTACAGTGCAGATGCAGTATCTTTAACCCTTTGCTTTGCTTACAGTGCAGATTCAGTATCTTTAACCCTTTGCTTACAGTGCAGATTCAGTATCTTTAACCCTTTGCTTACAGTGCAGATGCAGTATCTTTAACCCTTTGCTTTGCTTACAGTGCAGATTCAGTATCTTTAACCCTTTGCTTACAGTGCAGATTCAGTATCTTTAACCCTTTGCTTACAGTGCAGATTCAGTATCTTTAACCCTTTGCTTACAGTGCAGATGCAGTATCTTTAACCCTTTGCTTTGCTTACAGTGCAGATGCAGTATCTTTAACCCTTTGCTTACAGTGCAGATTCAGTATCTTTAACCCTTTGCTTTGCTTACAGTGCAGATTCAGCATCTTTAACCCTTTGCTTTGCTTACAGTGCTGATTCAGTATCTTTAACCCTTTGCTTACAGTGCAGATTCAGTATCTTTAATACTTTGCTTACAGTGCAGATGCAGTATCTTTAACCCTTTGCTTTGCTTACAGTGCAGATGCAGTATCTTTAACCCTTTGCTTACAGTGCAGATTCAGTATCTTTAACCCTTTGCTTAGCTTACAGTGCAGATTCAGCATCTTTAACCCTTTGCTTTGCTTACAGTGCAGATTCAGTATCTTTAACCCTTTGCTTACAGTGCAGATTCAGTATCTTTAACCCTTTGCTTACAGTGCAGATTCAGTATCTTTAACCCTTTGCTTTGCTTACAGTGCAGATTCAGTATCTTTAACCCTTTGCTTTGCTTACAGTGCAGATTCAGCATCTTTAACCCTTTGCTTTGCTTACAGTGCAGATTCAGTATCTTTAACCCTTTTCTTACAGTGCAGATTCAGTATCTTTAACCCTTTGCTTACAGTGCAGATTCAGTATCTTTAACCCTTTGCTTTGCTTACAGTGCAGATTCAGCATCTTTAACCCTTTGCTTACAGTGCAGATTCAGCATCTTTAACTCTTTGCTTACAGTGCAGATTCAGTATCTTTAACCCATTGCTTACAGTGCAGATTCAGTATCTTTAACCCTTTGCTTACAGTGCAGATTCAGCATCTTTAACCCTTTGCTTTGCTTACAGTGCAGATTCAGTATCTTTAACCCTTTGCTTTGCTTACAGTGCAGATTCAGCATCTTTAACCCTTTGCTTTGCTTACAGTGCAGATTCAGTATCTTTAACCCTTTGCTTTGCTTACAGTGCAGATTCAGTATCTTTAACCCTTTGCTTTGCTTACAGTGCAGATTCAGCATCTTTAACCCTTTGCTTTGCTTACAGTGCAGATTCAGCATCTTTAACCCTTTGCTTACAGTGCAGATTCAGTATCTTTAACCCTTTTCTTACAGTGCAGATTCAGTATATTTAACCCTTTAAGCTGTACTTTTAAATGCTTTGATCTCAACATTGACCCAAGTCAAAATCCTCCACCACAGTAATCCACTATCGCTGTAGACAACAACATGCAGAATTGAAGGCACAGTGAAATCCGCTATCTCTGTAGACAACAACATGCAGAATTGAAGGCTCTGTGAAATCTACTATCGCTGTAGACAACAACATGCAGAATTGAAGGCACAGTGAAATCTACTATCTCTGTAGACAACAACATACAGAATTGAAGGCACAGTGAAATCTACTATCGCTGTAGACAACAACATACAGAATTGAAGGCACAGTGAAATCTACTATCGCTGTAGACAACAACATACAGAATTAAAGGCACAGTGACATCTACTATCTCTGTAGACAACAACATGCAGAATTAAAGGCACAGTGAAATCTACTATCTCTGTAGACAACAACATGCAGAATTAAAGGCACAGTGAAATCTACTATCGCTGTAGACAACAACATGCTGAATTAAAGGCACAGTGAAATCTACTATCTCTGTAGACAACAACATGCAGAATTAAAGGCTCTGTGAAATCTACTATCTCTGTAGACAACAACATGCAGAATTAAAGGCACAGTGAAATCTACTATCGCTGTAGACAACAACATGCAGAATTAAAGGCACAGTGAAATCCGCTATCTCTGTAGACAACAACATGCAGAATTGAAGGCTCTGTGAAATCCGCTATCTCTGTAGACAACATGCAGAATTGAAGGCTCTGTGAAATCTACTATCTCTGTAGACAACAACATGCAGAATTGAAGGCACAGTGAAATCTACTATCGCTGTAGACAACAACATGCAGAATTGAAGGCTCTGTGAAATCTACTATCGCTGTAGACAACAACATGCAGCTCTAAAGTATCGGTGCTCGGCTTGACGCTGTTGCCGTAGAAACGTGTTTTAGCACTGGGCCGGATCTAATGTGGTTCCATACGAGACATGCTGTGCATGGAGAGATATGCACGTTTGTGTCTGTCTTGTGCTGTGGAGTAGAAGTGGTCCTCCCTCTCTGGCGTGGAATCAGCCCTGTCCTGTCTGTGGTGAGAGTGAGGGAGTAGAAGAGAGAGAGGATATGGGGGGGCGGGGTTGAGAACGAGATAGAGAAAGAAATGTGAGAATGAGAGAGAGAGTTAGGCACCTGTTTTCCCTCTGAGATGCTTTTATTCCACACTGCTACACTGATGGCTTCAGCCCATCAACTCCAGTAACTTGGCAGTTTAGTCCATCTCAGACAGATGTGGCAACTCCCACTCTCAACTACTCCCAGAGGACTGGGGAACTCTCCCCGTACATGGTTTATAGAGGCCTGGAGAACTCTCCTGGTACATGGTTTATAGAGGCCTGGAGCACTCTCCTGGTACATGGTTTATAGAGGCCTGGAGAACTCTCCTGGTACATGGTTTATAGAGGCCTGGAGCACTCTCCTGGTACATGGTTTATAGAGGCCTGGAGAACTCTCCTGGTACATGGTTTATAGAGGCCTGGAGCACTCTCCTGGTACATGGTTTATAGAGGCCTGGAGCACTCTCCTGGTACATGGTTTATAGAGGCCTGGAGCACTCTCCTGGTACATGGTTTATAGAGGCCTGGAGAACTCTCCTGGTACATGGTTTATAGAGGCCTGGAGCACTCTCCTGGTACATGGTTTATAGAGGCCGGGGGCACTCTCCTGGTACATGGTTTATAGAGGCCGGGGGCACTGTCCTGGTACATGGTTTATAGAGGCTGGGGCACTCTCCTGGTACATGGTTTATAGAGGCCGGAGGCACTCTCCTGGTACATGGTTTATAGAGACCTGGAGCACTCCCTGGTACATGGTTTATAGAGGCCGGGGGCACTCTCCTGGTACATGGTTTATAGAGGCTGGGGGCACTCTCCTGGTACATGGTTTATAGAGGCCGGAGGCACTCTCCTGGTACATGGTTTATAGAGGCGTGGGACACTCTAATGGTACATGGTTTATAGAGGCCGGGGGCACTCTCCTGGTACATGGTTTATAGAGGCCGGGGGCACTCTCCTGGTACATGGTATATAGAGGCCTGGGGCGCTCTCCCGCTACATGGTTTATAGAGGCCGGGGGCACTCTCCTGGTACATGGTATATAGAGGCCTGGGGCGCTCTCCCGCTACATGGTTTATAGAGGCCGGGGGCACTTTCCTGGTACATGGTATATAGAGGCCTGGGGCGCTCTCCCGCTACATGGTTTATAGAGGCCGGGGGCACTCTCCTGGTACATGGTTTATAGAGGCCGGGGCACTCTCCTGGTACATGGTTTATAGAGGCCTGGGGCCATGGTTACTATACTATCATCTTATTCTAATTTACTGAAACCACAGTCATCATCCTGATTATATCAAATATACAGTAACAGTCAACAGTTTGGACACACCTTCTCATTCAAGGGTTTTTCTTTGTTTTTACTATTTTCATCATTTGTAGAATAATAGTGAAGTCATCAAAACTATGAAATAACACATATGGAATCGTGTAGTAACCAAAAAAAGTGTTAAACAAATCAAAATGCATGTTATATTTTAGATTCTTCAAAGTAGCCACCCTTTGCCTTGATGACAGCTTTGCACACTCTTGGCTGACTCACAAACCCAACAGAGAGTGAGAAGGTGTGTCCAACCTTTTGACTGGTACTGTACCGTTGCAGATGACAATATGAACGTCATACTGAAAAGATGGAGATGGTAATAATCCACATTCACCTTTAAACACCTCTTTAGAAGATCCCAGGGCCTTGACCCCTAACAGTCACTTAATAAAATGGCTGTCATTTTTTACACTCACAGTTGTATTAAAAAGCATGTCCACAAGTAATGAGGAGTCATTGTGAGTCAGCGTTTCCATAAGGCTGTGCAGAGCAGGGCATTGTGATGATAATAGGCAGGCCATGTTCTCTTCAGAGTCAATGACTTATGGGTGGGGAGGGATTCATCTATTCAATGTAACCTACACACCAGCCAGCTTCATAATGAACAGTTCCCAAAGGTCACCAGCCAGCTTCATAATGAACAGTTCCCAAAGGTCACCAGCCAGCTTCATAATGAACAGTTCCCAAAGGTCACCAGCCAGCTTCATAATGAACAGTTCCCAAAGGTCACCAGCCAGCTTCATAATGAACAGTTCCCAAAGGTCACCAGCCAGCTTCATAATGAACAGTTCCCAAAGGTCACCAGCCAGCTTCATAATGAACAGTTCCCAAAGGTCACCAGCCAGCTTCATAATGAACAGTTCCCAAAGGTCACCAGCCATAGATGAGAATTAGCTTTTAGATTTGCACTGCTCATTCTACTCACAGACAACAGGCTATTAGATTGGCACTGCTCATTCTACTCACAGACAACAGGCTATTAGATTGGCACTGCTCATTCTACTCACAGACAACAGGCTATTAGATTGGCACTGCTCATTCTACTCACAGACAACAGGCTATTAGATTGGCACTGCTCATTCTACTCACAGACAACAGGCTATTAGATTGGCAATGCTCATTCTACTCACAGACAACAGGCTATTAGATTGGCACTGCTCATTCTACTCACAGACAACAGGCTATTAGATTGTCACTGCTCATTCTACTCACAGACAACAGGCTATTAGATTGGCACTGCTCATTCTACTCACAGACAACAGGCTATTAGATTGGCACTGCTCATTCTACTCACAGACAACAGGCTATTAGATTGGCACTGCTCATTCTACTCACAGACAACAGGCTATTAGATTGGCACTGCTCATTCTACTCACAGACAACAGGCTATTAGATTGGCACTACTCATTCTACTCACAGACAACAGGCTATTAGATTGGCACTACTCATTCTACTCACAGACAACAGGCTATTAGATTGGCACTACTCATTCTACTCACAGACAACAGGCTATTAGATTGGCACTACTCATTCTACTCACAGACAACAGGCTATTAGATTTGCACTGCTCATTCTACTCACAGACAACAGGCTATTAGATTGGCACTGCTCATTCTACTCACAGACAACAGGCTATTAGATTGGTACTGCTCATTCTACTCACAGACAACAGGCTATTAGATTGGCACTGCTCATTCTACTCACAGACAACAGGCTATTATTCTACTCACAGACAACAGGCTTTAGGCACTGCTCATTCTACTCACAGACAACAGGCTATTAGATTGGCACTGCTCATTCTACTCACAGACAACAGGCTATTAGATTGGCACTGCTCATTCTACTCACAGACAACAGGCTATTAGATTGGCACTGCTCATTCTACTCACAGACAACAGGCTATTAGATTGGCACTGCTCATTCTACTCACAGACAACAGGCTATTAGATTGGCACTACTCATTCTACTCACAGACAACAGGCTATTAGATTGGCACTGCTCATTCTACTCACAGACAACAGGCTATTAGATTGGCACTGCTCATTCTACTCACAGACAACAGGCTATTAGATTGGCACTGCTCATTCTACTCACAGACAACAGGCTATTAGATTGGCACTGCTCATTCTACTCACAGACAACAGGCTATTAGATTGGCACTGCTCATTCTACTCACAGACAACAGGCTATTAGATTGGCACTGCTCATTCTACTCACAGACAACAGGCTATTAGATTGGCACTGCTCATTCTACTCACAGACAACAGGCTATTAGATTGGCACTGCTCATTCTACTCACAGACAACAGGCTATTAGATTGGCACTGCTCATTCTACTCACAGACAACAGGCTATTAGATTGGCACTGCTCATTCTACTCACAGACAACAGGCTATTAGATTGGCACTGCTCATTCTACTCACAGACAACAGGCTATTAGATTGGCACTGCTCATTCTACTCACAGACAACAGGCTATTAGATTGGCACTGCTCATTCTACTCACAGACAACAGGCTATTAGATTGGCACTGCTCATTCTACTCACAGACAACAGGCTATTAGATTGGCACTGCTCATTCTACTCACAGACAACAGGCTATTAGATTGGCACTGCTCATTCTACTCACAGACAACAGGCTATTAGATTGGCACTGCTCATTCTACTCACAGACAACAGGCTATTAGATTGGCACTGCTCATTCTACTCACAGACAACAGGCTATTAGATTGGCACTGCTCATTCTACTCACAGACAACAGGCTATTAGATTGGCACTGCTCATTCTACTCACAGACAACAGGCTATTAGATTGGCACTGCTCATTCTACTCACAGACAACAGGCTATTAGATTGGCACTGCTCATTCTACTCACAGACAACAGGCTATTAGATTGGCACTGCTCATTCTACTCACAGACAACAGGCTATTAGATTGGTACTGCTCATTCTACTCACAGACAACAGGCTATTAGATTGGCACTGTTCATTCTACTCACAGACAACAGGCTATTAGATTGGCACTGCTCATTCTACTCACAGACAACAGGCTATTAGATTGGCACTGCTCATTCTACTCACAGACAACAGGCTATTAGATTGGCACTGCTCATTCTACTCACAGACAACAGGCTATTAGATTGGCACTGCTCATTCTACTCACAGACAACAGGATATTAGATTGGCACTACTCATTCTATTCACAGACAACAGGATATTAGATTGGCACTACTCATTCTATTCACAGACAACAGGCTATTAGATTGGCACTGCTCATTCTACTCACAGACAACAGGCTATTAGATTGGCACTGCTCATTCTACTCACAGACAACAGGCTATTAGATTGGCACTGCTCATTCTACTCACAGACAACATGCTATTAGATTGGTGCTGCTCATTCTACTCACAGACAACAGCCTATTAGATTGGCACTGCTCATTCTACTCACAGACAACACGCTATTAGATTGGCACTGCTCATTCTACTCACAGACAACACGCTATTAGATTGGTACGGCTCATTCTACTCACAGACAACAGGCTATTAGATTGGCACTGCTCATTCTACTCACAGACAATAGGCTATTAGATTGGTACGGCTCATTCTACTCACAGACAACAGGCTATTAGATTGGCACTGCTCATTCTATTCACAGACAACAGGCTATTAGATTGGGACTGCTCATTCTACTCACAGACAACAGGCTATTAGATTGGCACTGCTCATTCTACCCACAGACAAAAAGCTTTCTGTTCTCTTTTGTGCTGGTGATGCACCTCGTGTCTTTGACTTAATAAAACATCTACCTCCTGCTCAGTGAGACATCCCCTGAAGGTTCCATTGAACCCCTCTGAAAAAGACTTGTTGTTGTTGTTGCAGAAACATGTCGACTGAAGGCATTAACCTGTGCTTTGATTATAGTCTACTACTGTGTGGATTATGGAAGGTTGATTCTCAGATATCTAACCAGTGACTTCATAAAAACAGTATGTCTCTTGTCAAATCTGTTTGATGTTTATCTGCTTGACAAACTTTGACCTCTTTCACTCAGTATAGTCAGAAGACTCATAGACTTTATCCTTCACTCAGTACAGTCAGAAGACTCATAGACTTTATCCTTCACTCAGTATAGTCAGAAGACTCATAGGCTTCATCCTTCACTCAGTATAGTCAGAAGACTCATAGGCTTCACCCATCAAGAGGTTCTGCTAACCTATTAATGTCTCCTCTGAGGCTCTCTGTCTCTTGTCCAGATTATGAAGAAAACCACAACAATCCTCTATTTCTGCTGAAGGTGAAGTAACATCATTTTTCAGTCCTGCTACCATGGGTCAACTCTAGTTATTCCACATGAAGGCACAGTTAGGATTGGCTGACACCTTTCAACATGTAAACAAAGTGAAGCCTTGAATATAAAGCATCTCCATAAGACTTTAGTTGACTGGTTCATCCTGAGGTATGGGCCTGTACGCAGTGAATGAATTCTGGCCTCAATATGGAAGTGTATTTTACGTTGTTGACTCAAACATTTACTGCTGCTACAAGGGGTTGTGAAGTGTTTTCTCGTGATGTGAGTCTTCACAGTTCCTGTTTCTGGCAGCAGAGAGAAGAGCTGTATGTAAAAAGGTTTCAAGTGGGTTTTTCCGGTAATGAATAAAAAAAATAAAAAACTCTGCATCTCATCTCTCTGACTCTAAAATATGACTCACAAAAACCCAGCAGAGAAAATAACTCTGCACCTCACCTCTCTGACTCTAAAATATGACTCACAAAAACCCAGCAGAGAAAATAACTCTGCACCTCACCTCTCTGACTCTAAAATATGACTCACAAAAACCCAGCAGAGAAAATAACTCTGCATCTTACCTCTCTGACTCTAAACTCTGACTCACAAACCCAGCAGAGGGCTTCTTTATGCACGGCACAGACATGAGTCTGAGATGTGTAAGCAACAGGATAGTAATCCTCCGCTAAAGCTGATGTGACATTGTCACTTCACCGTGGTGCACAGCCAGGAGATGGGCCACACACCCGGGGGATCGGCCTCCTGTACTTCTGAGCTAGCTGCACCTTTTAGACGGCCATGAAATGATATAGGCTTAGGGAGTTGGGGAGTGACACGTGAGGACAGTCGGCGCGGAGACTGTCGGCACGGAGACGGGACTAACCAAATACATTTCCCCAGCCTCACAGCCATAGCAATAGCTTAATGTGGCTTGAAATTTGAATTCTATTTTCAGGAGGCGCTGCTCTACACAGCCAAGACCCAATCTTTTTTTACCTGAAACCCGTGAAATCAAGACATTCAGCCACCGGTGGCTCGATACAACATGGGGATGCAGGGGTTTATTTTATTACCTGTTAGCAAAGACAGTAAACCAAGAAAAAAAAAGAAAATGAACCTATTGCCAACCTTAATACAGTAGGTATGGATTGGAACACTTGGTAATTGGTAAATAAAACTGTACTGTACATTAACAATGTGATGTGGGAGGCTGTGAATGGTACTGTACATTAACAGTGTGATGTGGGAGGCTGTGAATGGTACTGTACATTAACAATGTGATGTGGGAGGCTGTGAATGGTACTGTACATTAACAGTGTGATGTGGGAGGCTGTGAATGGTACTGTACATTAACAATGTGATGTGGGAGGCTGTGAATGGTACTGTACATTAACAATGTGATGTGGGAGGCTGTGAATGGTACTGCACATTAACAATGTGATGTGGGAGGCTGTGAATGGTACTGTACATTAACAATGTGATGTGGGAGGATGTGAATGGTACTGTACATTAACAGTGTGATGTGGGAGGCTGTGAATGGTAGTGTACATTAACAGTGTGATGTGGGAGGCTGTGAATGGTACTGTACATTAACAATGTGATGTGGGAGGCTGTGAATGGTACTGTACATTAACAATGTGATGTGGGAGGCTGTGAATGGTACTGTACATTAACAATGTGATGTGGGAGGCTGTGAATGGTACTGTACATTAACAATGTGATGTGGGAGGCTGTGAATGGTACTGTACATTAACAATGTGATGTGGGAGGCTGTGAATGGTACTATACATTAACAATGTGATGTGGGAGGCTGTGAATGGTACTGTACATTAACAATGTGATGTGGGAGGCTGTGAATGGTACTGTACAATGTGGTGGCAGGGTAGCCTAGTGGTTAGAGCGTTGGTCTAGTAACCGGAGGGTTGCAAGTTCAAACCCCCGAGCTGACAAGGTACAAATCTGTTGTTCTGCCCCTGAACAGGCAGTTAACCCACTGTTCCTAGGCCGCCATTGAAAATAAGAATTTGTTCTTAACTGACTTGTCTGGTTAAATAAAGGTCAAATAAAATGTGATGTGGGAGGCTGTGAATGGTACTGTATGTGAGAAGGGGTTAATGGTGTGTTTTTCGGAGCAGTTCTAAGAGACATATTTGAAAGCCATTAGGTGAAATAACCCAAATTAGGACCTATTGGGATCTATTACAGTACCCAGTGCAACCACACAGGAAACAGTCCCTATTGCCCGAGGGCGTCATTTCAACTCTCCTAATCGCCAGGTCCCTCTCACTCTAAATGAGATGGAAGAATTTAGGACAACGTTTTCCTCCCGCCTGAATTATTTCACCTCTATGTAACCTTCATGTGATTGGATAGAAACACAGGAAGTAGTTCCACCCTCAACTGAATGCGTCCAATCTCAGAGGTGCCAGTGGTGCCAGATTGGGTTTATGGGGGGTTTGGGTGTTGAATTACGAGCAGCTACATCCTATCTTTAACATTTTACTTAAAGTGAGTATATATAAGCATTCATAACCCCCTTATGAAACCAGCCATAACACCGTTATGAAACCAGTCATAACACCGTTATGAAACCAGCCATAACACCGTTATGAAACCAGTCATAACACCGTTATGAAACCAGTCATAACACCTTTATCAAACCATTCATAGCACCATTTTATTTTACCTTTATTTAACTAGGCAAGTCAGTTCAGAACAAATTCTTATTTTCAATGACGGCCTAGGAACAGTGGGTTAACTGCCTGTTCAGGGGCAGAACGACAGATTTGTACCTTGTCAGCTCATAAACTTGCAACCCTCCGAAACAGTACTAGACCAACGCTTTCTAACCACTAGGCTACCCTGCTCTAAAACAGTCATAGCACCATTCATGAAACCAGTCATAACACCATTATGAAACCAGTCATAACACCTTTATCAAACCAGTCATAACACCTTTATGAAACCAGTCATCACACCATTTTACAAAGTGAAACCAGTTTAACATTTTAGTCATAACATTTAACTATGAAACCAGTAATAACACCATTAAAAACCATTCATAGCACCATTCATGAAACCAGTCATAACATCGTTATGAAACCAGTAATAACACCATTAAAAACCATTCATGAAACCAGTCATAACGCCGTTATGAAACCAGTCATAACACCGTTATAAAACCAGTAATAACACCGTTATAAAACCAGTAATAACACCGTTATGAAACCAGTAATAACACCGTTATAAAACCAGTAATAACACCGTTATAAAACCAGTAATAACACCGTTATAAAACCAGTAATAACACCGTTATAAAACCAGTAATAACACCGTTATGAAACCAGTCATAGCACCGTTATGAAACCAGCCATAACACCGTTATGAAACCAGTCATAGCACCATTCATGAAACCAGTCATAACACCGTTATGAAACCAGCCATAACACCGTTATGAAACCAGTCATAACACCATTCATGAAACCAGTCATAACGCCGTTATGAAACCAGTAATAACACCGTTATAAAACCAGTAATAACACCGTTATGAAACCAGTCATAACACCGTTATGAAACCAGTCATAACACCTTTATGAAACCAGTCATAACACCTTTATGAAACCAGTAATAACACCTTTATGAAACCAGTCATAACACCGTTATGAAACCAGTCATAACACCTTTATGAAACCAGTAATAACACCTTTATGAAACCAGTAATAACACCTTCATGAAACCAGTCATAACACCTTTATGAAACCAGTCATAACACCTTTATGAAACCAGTCATAACACCATTCATGAAACCAGTAATAACACCGTTATGAAACCAGTAATAACACCTTTATGAAACCAGTAATAACACCTTTATGAAACCAGTCATAACACCATTCATGAAACCAGTAATAACACCGTTATAAAACCAGTAATAACACCGTTATAAAACCAGTCATAACACCGTTATGAAACCAGTCATAACACCGTTATGAAACCAGTCATAACACCTTTATGAAACCAGTCATAACACCTTTATGAAACCAGTAATAACACCGTTATAAAACCAGTAATAACACCGTTATAAAACCAGTCATAGCACCATTCATGAAACCAGTCATAACACCTTTATGAAACCAGTCATAACACCGTTATGAAACCAGTCATAGCACCATTCATAAAACCAGTCATAACACCTTTATGAAACCAGTCATAACACCTTTATGAAACCAGTCATAACACCTTTATGAAACCATTCATAACACCTCTATGAAACCAATCTAACTGCTTGGAGCTCAGGACCTGAAGCAAGGATATGCATATTCTTGATACTATTTGAAAGGAAACACTTTGAAGTTTGTGGAAATGTCAAATGAATGTAGTAGAATATAACAAATTAGATCTGGGTAAAGATAAAAAGGCCTTTTTTTGTTTGTTTTTTGTCACATCATCTTTGCAATGCAAGAGAAAGGCCATAATGTATTATTCCAGGTTAGGCGCAATTTCAATTTTGGCCACTAGATGGCGGCAGTGTATGTGCAAAGGTTTAGACTGATCCAATTAACCGTTGCATTTCTGTTCAAAATGTTGTGTCAAGACTGCCACAATGTTTCTAATTGGTTTATTATTACATTTTCAAGTCCGTATCTGTGCACTCTCCTCAAACAATAGCATGGTATTATTTCACTCTAATAGCTACTGTAAATTGGACAGTGCAGTTAGAATAACAAGAATTTAAGCTTTCTCCCAATATCAGATATGTCTATGTCCTGGGAAATGTTCTTGTTACTTACAACCTCATGCTAATCACATTAGCCTACGTTAGCTCAACGTCCCACAGGGGACGTTTATGAAACCATTCATAACACCTATATGAAACTAGTAATAACATCATTATGAAACTAGTAATAACATCATTATGAAACTAGTAATAACATCATTATGAAACTAGTAATAACATCATTATGAAACCAGTCATAACACCTTTAAACTAGAAACATCAGTTCATAACACCTCTTGAAACCATTCATAACACCTCTATGAAACCATTCATAACACCTCTATGAAACCAGTCATAACACCATTATGAAACCATTCATAACACCTTTATGAAACCAGTCATAACACCTTTATGAAACCAGTCATAACACCTTTATGAAACCATTCATAACACCTTTATGAAACCAGTCATAACACCTTTATGAAACCAGTCATAACACCTTTATGAAACCAGTCATAACACCTATATGAAACCAGTCATAACACCTTTATGAAACCAGTCATAACACCTTTATGAAACCAGTCATAACACCTTTATGTTCATAACACCTTTATGAAACCATCATTACGAAACCATTCATAACACCTTTACGAAACCAGTCATAACACCTTTACGAAACCATTCATAACACCTTTATGTGCATTTCCGTATCATTCATAACAACCTTCCTAATACAGTTGTTAGAGCTACATCTCCTTGTGGGGACCGTGTGAGATTGTATGGGACATAACTCCATGTTGACTTCTGGCCATAACTGTGGTGAATAACGACTAACGACTGACCCAACTTTTCAGAGGCTACCAACAAAACCAAAATGAGTGAATATGTAAAGCAGTAATAATGTGTCGTCAAGCGTATTGACTCTGGCACAGAGCTCAGACAGTGAGTGTGGCTCCCTGAGGCTCACCTCTGACAGATAGATTTTGGTCTGACTGGTGAGTAATGTCTGGAGACCACTGTCTGACTGGCTTCTGTCTCTTTACATCTCTTTACTGATCTAGGATTTCCCCAGTGAGTGAACAGCATGCTAGCAGCGCACTTGGGAGTCAAATGAAAAGCTTGATAACGAGACTTGTTTTTCAAGTGAATATGAAAGAAGTCAGACAATAAATCTAAATATTTATCGTTGATGAGTTAATTATGGATATGCCAATTAATATTTGATATCCCAAACTAGACTCACAGTCCCATAACTTAAGCATCTTGCCAGCTTTCATTGTTGGTCCTCTCAAGCTCTTGGACAGCATGACATATGATAACTCACATTCCATAACACAGAATAAACCACATGTGATGTATATTCAACACATATACTGCATCTCATGACATGACTTCTTACGTGATGTTCTTCTATGCCCAAACATCAATTTTAACATCTCTCTCGTGCGCGCTATCTCTTTCTCTATATCTCTACCTACCTCTCTCTCTCTCCCTATCTCTACCTACCTCTCTCTCTCTCTCTCTCTCTCTCTCTCTCTCCCTATCTCTACCTACCTCTCTCTCTCCCTATCTCTCCCTACCTCTCTCTCTCCCCTATCTCTACCTACCTCTCTCTCTCTCTCCCTATCTCTACCTACCTACCTCTCTCTCTCTCTCTCTCTCTATGTCCTGTTTATTAGGTACACCCATCTAGTACTGAGTCGGACCTGGACACGGTCCAGTGTTGCAGATTGCGTGCCCACTTGCGCCGCTTCTTCTTGTTTTTTGTTGATAGGAGTGGAACCCAGTGTGTGGTTGTCTGCTGCAATAGCCCATCCGTGACAGGGACTGACAAATTGTGCATTCCTAGATGCCGTTCTGCACACCACTGTTGTACTGCCACGTTATTTGCCTGTTTGTGGCCCGCCTGTTAGCTTGCACGAATCTTGTCATTCTCCTCTCTCATCAACGAGCTGTTTCCACCCACCATTCTCTGTAAACCCTAGACGTGCGTGTAAAGCCCAGGAGGCCTGGCGTTTCTGAGATAGTGGAACCGGCACGCCTGGCACCGACAATCATACAACGCTTAACGCCGCTTCGGTCACTCGTTTCTAACGTTTAATCGAACAGTAACCGAATGCTCGATGCCTGTCTGCCTGCTTTATGTAGCAAGCCACGCCCACTTGAATCACTGTCTGTAGGAGGGAACCATTTTCACGTCTGTAGCAATGCTCACTCTTCTCATTCTGTCTGTAGCAATACTCAGTCTTCTCTCATTCTGTCTGTAGCAATACTCAGTCTTCTCTCATTCTGTCTGTAGCAATACTCAGTCTTCTCTCATTCTGTCTGTAGCAATACTCAGTCTTCTCTCATTCTGTCTGTAGCAATATTCAGTCTTCTCTCATTCTGTCTGTAGCAATACTCAGTCTTCTCTCATTCTGTCTGTAGCAATACTCAGTCTTCTCTCATTCTGTCTGTAGCAATACTCAGTCTTCTCTCATTCTGTCTGTAGCAATACTCAGTCTTCTCTCATTCTGTCTGTAGCAATACTCAGTCTTCTCTCATTCTGTCTGTAGCAATACTCAGTCTTCTCTCATTCTGTCTGTAGCAATACTCAGTCTTCTCATTCTGTCTGTAGCAATACTCAGTCTGTCTGTAGCAATACTCAGTCTTCTCATTCTCTGTAGCAATACTATTACTGATGATCTATGTCTGTCATAGCCAGCCCTCAGTTCTCCCTTCATGATGTAGTACCTGAAACCCCACCTCTTTAAGGAATACCTAGGATAGGATAAAGTAATCCTTCTCTCCCCCCCTTAAAAGACCTAGATGCACTATTGTAAAGTGGCTGTTCCACTGGATGTCATAAGGTGAAAGCACCAATTTGTAAGTCGCTCTGGATAAGAGCGTCTGCTAAATGACTTAAATGTAAATGTAAATGTAGTACAATTCCCTTCTGTAACAGAAAGGTAACACACTTTACGTTCTGGCTATGCTTCCTGGAATGTGTTGCATGGGGGGGCTGCTGTGGATTAAAAGTACATCTGTAACATTAATTATTAACATACATTTTTTTCATAATTTGTCTGTTTTATTTGTCACAGATGGGGATTGATTATGACATCAAGTTCTTAGAAACGAGTGCCAAGTCCAGCCTGAACGTGGAAGAGGTGAGTTCTGTTCAAGTACTATTCATTTATACCTATTTTAATTCTTCTCTCAATCTTTTCATTGAAACAGGACATTTTCTCTTATAAACTGTCCGTGAAGTAGACATTTGTTTCTTTGACCACACTGAGAAGAGACGTAATGACGAGACTCAACAGAAAAATTGTGAGTTTATGTTGTTTAGCAGATGATGCTCATATGGTGCCTAATAAACTGGCTGGTGAATAAACTGGCCCAAGTCCTCTCCCCCCTCTCTCTTCCCCATCTGTCTCGTTCTCTCTATGGTGCTGAGATGACTGTCAACTATCAGTGAATTGTTTTCTCATGGTTTCTTCTGGATTAATCCTCAAAATTCTAACTGCAATGTCTGATAAACAAAGCAGGCGTTATAATTTATGACAAGGGCTGTGTTTTAGGTTCTGTGTGGCATCCTATAAAACTCCACATGATTCAGCAGAGCTGATGTAGAGCTGATGCAGAGCTGATGTAGAGCTGATGTAGAGCTGATGTAGAGCTAATGTAGAGCTGATGCAGAGCTGATATAGAGCTGATATAGAGCTGATGCAGAGCTGATGTAGAGCTGATGCAGAGCTGATGTAGAGCTGATGCAGAGCTGATATAGAGCTGATGCAGAGCTGATACAGAGCTGATGTAGAGCTGATACAGAGCTGATACAGAGCTGATGTAGAGCTGATACAGAGCTGATACAGAGCTGATGTAGAGCTGATACAGAGCTGATACAGAGCTGATGTAGAGCTGATGATGAGCTGATCAACTATCAGAGCTGCAGAGCTTTATAGAGTTTCTTCTGATGAGAGCTGATGTAGAGCTGATACAGAGCTGATACAGAGCTGATGTAGAGCTGATGCAGAGCTGATGCAGAGTTGATGCAGAGCTGATATAGAGCTGATATAGAGCTGATGCAGAGCTGATACAGAGCTGATGTAGAGCTGATACAGAGCTGATGTAGAGCTGATACAGAGCTGATATAGAGCTGATGTAGAGCTGATGCAGAGCTGATGTAGAGCTGATGTAGAGCTGATGCAGAGCTGATGTAGAGCTGATGTAGAGCTGATATAGAGCTGATGCAGAGCTGATGCAGAGCTGATGTAGAGCTGATACAGAGCTGATGCAGAGCTGATGTAGAGCTGATACAGAGCTGATGTAGAGCTGATGTAGAGTTGATGCAGAGCTGATGTAGAGCTGATGTAGAGTTGATGCAGAGCTGATGTAGACAGGTCTGATAGATTAGACAGATTTGATGCTGAAAAAGAAAGGACATTATTGCCTACTTCACACATGCTTTTCTTTTTGCTAAATAGTAGTGTGTAGTCCCAGTAGTTAGATACACCACTATATGACTAAAAAGTAGTGTGTAGTCCCAGTAGTTAGATACACCACTATATGACTAAATAGTAGTGTGTAGTCCCAGTAGTTAGATAGACCACTATATGACTAAATAGTAGTGTGTAGTCCCAGTAGTTAGATACACCACTATATGACTAAATAGTAGTGTGTAGTCCCAGTAGTTAGATAGACCACTATATGACTAAATAGTAGTGTGTAGTCCCAGTAGTTAGATACACCACTATATGACTAAAAAGTAGTGTGTAGTCCCAGTAGTTAGATACACCACTATATGACAAATAGTAGCTGAGTCCCAGAGCTAGATAGACAAATGACTAAATAGTGTGATGTAGTCCCAGTAGTTAGATACACCACTATATGACTAAATAGTAGTGTGTAGTCCCAGTAGTTAGATACACCACTATATGACTAAAAGTAGTGTGTAGTCCCAGTAGTTAGATACACTATATGACTAAAAAGTAGTGTGTAATTCTAGTTAGATACATATGACTAAAAGTAGTGTGTATCCCAGTAGTTAGATACACCACTATATAGAGCTAAAAGTAGTGTGTAGTCCAGAGCTGATGTAGTTGATGTAGAGTATGCAGATACCACTATATGACTAAAAAGTAGTGTGTAGTCCCAGTAGTTAGATACACCACTATATGACTAAAAAGTGTCCCAGTAGGATACCACTATATGACTAGTTAGATAGTCCCACACCACTATATGACTAAATAGTAGTGTGTAGTCCCAGTAGTTAGATACACCACTATATGACTAAAAAGTAGTGTGTAGTCCCAGTAGTTAGATACACCACTATATGACTAAAAAGTAGTGTGTAGTCCCAGTAGTTAGATACACCACTATATGACTAAATAGTAGTGTGTAGTCCCAGTAGTTAGATAGACCACTATATGACTAAAAGTAGTGTGTAGTCCCAGTAGTTAGATACACCACTATATGACTAAAAAGTAGTGTGTAGTCCCAGTAGTTAGATAGACCACTATATGACTAAATAGTAGTGTGTAGTCCCAGTAGTTAGATAGACCACTATATGACTAAAAAGTAGTGTGTAGTCCCAGTAGTTAGATACACCACTATATGACTAAAAAGTAGTGTGTAATTCCAGTAGTTAGCTACACCACTATATGACTAAAAAGTAGTGTGTCGTTCCAGTAGTTAGCTACACCACTATATGACTAAAAAGTAGTGTGTAATTCCAGTAGTTAACTACACCACTATATGACTAAAACTATATGACTCCCAATCACGGCCAGTTGTGATACATCCTGGAATCGAACCAGGACCTGTAGTGAAACCTCTAGCACTGAGATGCAGTGCCTTTGACCGCCTGGCGCCACTCGGGAGCCACAACGCTGGTCTTATTTCAGATGTATAACTTCGTCAACTGTTGTCACAACATACACTACTGACTGCTTGTGACAATCTGCATTCTTTAATCATTTAAATAGCTGTAAAGACAGAATTATGAGGGAAGAGTTCATATGGACCGCTCACTAACTCACTGATATCTTTACTGACTACCGAGAGCTACTCCACCTTATTCTATCAAATGGTACATAAAGGAGGTTCATTGTATCATCGTGTTGTCAACAATTGAACAGCAGCACCTCTATAATAGACTGAGCTAATGAATAAAGTCTGCTGAAAAGAAACTTCAAATCAATGGCTGAGTCCTAATTGCAGAAAACTAAGGTCCACAGACAGAATTGATTGCATTTTCCATGCAGCAGCGGATTTAATCAAACCAAAGTGTGTGGGGAAATAAATGAATAATGAATTTGGAGAAAATGACTAGGCAATTTGCTGTCGATACAGATAGCCTCACAATGTAATTTCATACTGCATAATCTTATATTCTACAGAGTGAACTCATGAGTAGTGCACTTCAGATGAGTGCAAACTCTCATTTCTGTCACACAACAGTCCCAAGCCGTTGCATTTATCAAGAGTCAACTTTACTCTGTCTGAATTGTCCAAGAGCTGGGAGCTATAAATTGTGTGGATCTATAGCAGGAAAACCTTATTACAGGTCCTGCATGAGGACTGAGCCACAGACAGTCCCTTTGATATTGAGAGGCCCTCTGATGTAGTGATCAAATATAGTGGGCCAAATTGGTTTCTGTATTCAAAGAAATTGGCAGTCTTATGGATTGACAGTGGTCTAGTCAGAAATGTTCATACCTCGTGGAGTGTTTTTCTGAGAGAGATGGTCTGATGAAAATAGTCATGATCCGTAGAGGTAGATAGTTTGTTGATAAGGGAAATAAATGTGTGCTGAACCCGACGCTACAGAAGACGAGATGCTAGCTAGCAGGTTGACAGGCTGTCCTTACACTGCTTTACCTCCAATCTCCTGCATCTGGGAACTGTCACTGGCACGCATCGCTGATGTGGGGAACTATTGTGACAGCTCTAACAAAACTGGGACAGCATGGGCTCCAACTAGAAGGTGAACAAACTCTCATAGGGATCATGAGAAATGAACGGGAGCCGCAAACATGGATGTCCGATGGACATCTCCCCGGTGAGACATGATGGAGTGGTGTGTGTGTGTATGCATGCAGAAGGACGAAGGACAGCCTGGGGGACAGATGGAAGATTCACTTAGAACCCAGACATGTCTCTTCACATGGTGATCAGGGACCTCTCCTGTCAGGACAGCACTAAAGTGAGAAGGGAAGGAGAGAAAATCAACATTGGCTCACCCATGCTGGCCTTTTACAGCCTTACGGATTGATTTTCAGTACATCAGCTCCAGGTCTGTGTGTCTGTGGCCGGGTTGATTTCAGATTGGTTCCAGGTCTGTGTGTCTGTGGCAGAGTTGATTTCAGATTGGTTCCAGGTCTGTGTCTCTGTGGCAGGGTTGATTTCAGATTGGTTCCAGGTCTGTGTGTCTGTGGCAGGGTTGATTTCAGATTGGTTCCAGTGGAGGTTACAGGAGGGGACAGTAGGGCAGGCTAACACTCCATGGGCTGGTTTCTCAGACCCAGATTAAACCTTCCACTCCATGGGCAGGTTTCTCAGACCCAGATTAAACCTTCCACTCCATGGGCAGGTTTCTCAGACCCAGATTAAACCTTCCACTCCATGGGCAGGTTTCTCAGACCCAGATTAAACCTTCCACTCCATGGGCAGGTTTCTCAGACCCAGATTAAACCTTCCACTCCATGGGCAGGTTTCTCAGACCCAGATTAAACCTTCCACTCCATGGGCAGGTTTCTCAGACCCAGATTAAACCTTCCACTCCATGGGCAGGTTTCTCAGACCCAGATTAAACCTTCCACTCCATGGGCTGGTTTCCCAGACCCAGATTAAACCTTCCACTCCATGGGCAGGTTTCCCAGACCCAGATTAAACCTTCCACTCCATGGGCAGGTTTCTCAGACCCAGATTAAACCTTCCACTCCATGGGCAGGTTTCTCAGACCCAGATTAAACCTTCCACTCCATGGGCAGGTTTCTCAGACCCAGATTAAACCTTCCACTCCATGGGCTGGTTTCCCAGACCCAGATTAAACCTTCCACTCCATGGGCAGGTTTCTCAGACCCAGATTAAACCTTCCACTCCATGGGCTGGTTTCTCAGACCCAGATTAAACCTTCCACTCCATGGGCAGGTTTCTCAGACCCAGAATAAACCTACTCCTCCTACGCATGCGCAAAAAATAATAGATTCTAGATTTCCTGTTTTATGTGGACTTTGCATTTGTTAGACTAAAATTAGTCCATTATCCAATCGGAGGAACAATCGAGAACATTGTTTATTCAGTATAGCAATGTGGAGAGATGTTGGCATGAATACTAACCATATTCTAAGCCTGTATGGTTTTCATGTGAGCTCTCTTAACCATGAGAGGGTAGATGAAAGATATCAATGGTTGCTCCTCCCTACAGGCTGCTGCTGTCTGGTAGCCAACAGCTGGCTGTGCTCTGCATGGGGGATAGTGACAACTAGGACAGTCCAAATGGTACAGTATTATTCTCTGCCAGAAGCAAATCTATTGGGTGTATGATATATCTCATTACAGCAAAGTGATAACAACAGTACATCTTAATTACCCAGAATGTATTATAGAAGACACATTTACTCACGCTCATACTCAACATTGTACCAATGTGGCAACAGTTCCCCATACTATTCTATGTATTCCTAGAATACCCTGCCTCTTAGAATTACCATGCCTCTGTCTTCCTAGAATACCCTGCCTCTTAGAATTACCATGCCTCTGTCTTCCTAGAATACACTGTCCTCTGTCTTCTTAGAATACACTGTCCTCTGACTTCCTAGAATACACTGTCCTCTGTCTTCTTAGAATACACTGTCCTCTGTCTTCCTAGAATACACTGTCCTCTGTCTTCCTAGAATACACTGTCCTCTGTCTTCCTAGAATACACTGTCCTCTGTCTTCTTAGAATACACTGTCCTCTCTCTTTTTAGAATACACTGTCCTCTGTCTTCCTAGAATACACTGTCCTCTGTCTTCCTAGAATACACTGTCCTCTGTCTTCCTAGAATACACTGTCCTCTGTCTTCTTAGAATACACTGTCCTCTCTCTTTTTAGAATACACTGTCCTCTGTCTTCCTAGAATACACTGTCCTCTGTCTTCCTAGAATACACTGTCCTCTGTCTTCCTAGAATACACTGTCCTCTGTCTTCCTAGAATACACTGTCCTCTGTCTTCCTATAATGCACTGTCCTCTGTCTTCCTAGAATACACTGTCCTCTGTCTTCCTAGAATACACTGTCCTCTCTCTTCCTAGAATACACTGTCCTCTCTCTTCCTATAATACACTGTCCTCTCTCTTCCTAGAATACACTGTCCTCTCTCTTCCTATAATACACTGTCCTCTCTCTTCCTAGAATACACTGTCCTCTGTCTTCCTAGAATACACTGTCCTCTCTCTTCCTAGAATACACTGTCCTCTCTCTTCCTAGAATACACTGTCCTCTCTCTTCCTAGAATACACTGTCCTCTCTCTTCCTATAATACACTGTCCTCTCTCTTCCTAGAATACACTGTCCTCTGTCTTCCTAGAATACACTGTCCTCTCTCTTCCTAGAATACACTGTCCTCTCTCTTCCTAGAATACACTGTCCTCTCTCTTCCTAGAATACACTGTCCTCTCTCTTCCTATAATACACTGTCCTCTCTCTTCCTATAATACACTGTCCTCTGTCTTCCTAGAATACACTGTCCTCTCTCTTCCTAGAATACACTGTCCTCTTCCTAGAATACACTTCCTAGAATACACTGTCCTCTCTCTTCCTATAATACACTGTCCTCTCTCTTCCTAGAATACCCTGTCCTCTGTCTTCTTAGAATACACTGTCCTCTGTCTTCCTAGAATACACTGTCCTCTCTCTTCTTAGAATACCCTGTCCTCTGTCTTCTTAGAATACACTGTCCTCTGTCTTCCTAGAATACACTGTCCTCTCTCTTCTTAGAATACACTGTCCTCTGTCTTCTTAGAATACCCTGCCTCTGTCTTCTTAGGATACCCTGCCTCTGTCTTCTTAGAATACCCTGCCTCTGTCTTCCTAGAATACACTGTCCTCTGTCTTCCTAGAATATACTGTCCTCTGTCTTCTTAGAATACACTGTCCTCTCTCTTCCTAGAATACACTGTCCTCTCTCTTCCTAGAATACCCTGCCTCTGTCTTCCTAGAATACACTGTCCTCTGTCTTCCTAGAATACACTGTCCTCTGTCTTCCTAGAATACACTGTCCTCTGTCTTCCTAGAATACACTGTCCTCTGTCTTCCTAGAATACACTGTCTTCTAGAATACTCCTCTCTCTTCCTAGAATACACTGTCCTCTGTCTTCCTAGAATACACTGTCCTCTGTCTTCCTAGAATACACGGTCCTCTCTCTTCTTAGAATACACTGTCCTCTGTCTTCCTAGAATACACTGTCCTCTCTCTTTTTAGAATACACTGTCCTCTGTCTTCCTAGAATACACTGTCCTCTCTCTTTTTAGAATACACTGTCCTCTCTCTTCTTAGAATACCCTGCCTCTCTCTTCCTAGAATACACTGTCCTCTGTCTTCTTAGAATACACTGTCCTCTGTCTTCCTAGAATACACTGTCCTCTCTCTTTTTAGAATACACTGTCCTCTGTCTTCCTAGAATACACTGTCCTCTCTCTTCCTAGAATACACTGTCCTCTCTCTTTTTAGAATACACTGTCCTCTCTCTTCCTATAATACACTGTCCTCTCTCTTCCTAGAATACACTGTCCTCTCTCTTTTTAGAATACACTGTCCTCTGTCTTCCTATAATACACTGTCCTCTCTCTTCCTAGAATACACTGTCCTCTGTCTTCCTAGAATACACTGTCCTCTGTCTTCTTAGAATACACTGTCCTCTGTCTTCCTAGAATACACTGTCCTCTCTCTTTTTAGAATACACTGTCCTCTGTCTTCCTAGAATACACTGTCCTCTCTCTTCCTAGAATACACTGTCCTCTCTCTTTTTAGAATACACTGTCCTCTCTCTTCCTAGAATACACTGTCCTCTGTCTTCCTAGAATACACTGTCCTCTCTCTTTTTAGAATACACTGTCCTCTCTCTTCCTAGAATACACTGTCCTCTCTCTTTTTAGAATACACTGTCCTCTCTCTTCCTAGAATACACTGTCCTCTCTCTTCCTAGAATACACTGTCCTCTCTCTTCCTAGAATACACTGTCCTCTCTCTTCCTAGAATACACTGTCCTCTCTCTTCCTAGAATACACTGTCCTCTCTCTTCCTAGAATACACTGTCCTCTCTCTTTTTAGAATACACTGTCCTCTGTCTTCCTAGAATACACTGTCCTCTCTCTTCCTAGAATACACTGTCCTCTCTCTTCCTAGAATACACTGTCCTCTCTCTTCCTAGAATACACTGTCCTCTGTCTTCCTAGAATACACTGTCCTCTCTCTTCCTAGAATACACTGTCCTCTCTCTCTTCCTAGAATACTTCCTAGAATACACTGTCCTCTCTCTTCCTAGAATACACTGTCCTCTCTTTCCTAGAATACACTGTCCTCTCTCTTCCTAGAATACACTGTCCTCTCTCTTCCTAGAATACACTGTCCTCTCTCTTCCTAGAATACACTGTCCTCTCTCTTCCTAGAATACACTGTCCTCCTCTCTTTCCTAGAATACACTGTCCTCTCTCTTCCTAGAATACACTGTCCTCTCTCTTCCTAGAATACACTGTCCTCCTCTTGAATACACTGTCCTCTCTCTTCCTAGAATACACTGTCCTCTCTCTTCCTAGAATACACTGTCCTCTCTCTTCCTAGAATACACTGTCCTCTCTCTTCCTAGAATACACTGTCCTCTCTCTTCCTAGAATACACTGTCCTCTCTCTTCCTAGAATACACTGTCCTCTCTCTTTTTAGAATACACTGTCCTCTCTCTTTTTAGAATACACTGTCCTCTCTCTTTTTAGAATACACTGTCCTCTGTCTTCCTAGAATACACTGTCCTCTCTCTTTTTAGAATACACTGTCCTCTCTCTTCCTAGAATACACTGTCCTCTCTCTTTTTAGAATACACTGTCCTCTGTCTTCCTAGAATACACTGTCCTCTCTCTTCCTAGAATACACTGTCCTCTGTCTTCCTAGAATACACTGTCCTCTCTTCCTAGAATACACTGTCCTCTCTCTTCCTAGAATACACTGTCCTCTCTCTTCCTAGAATACACTGTCCTCTCTCTTCCTAGAATACACTGTCCTCTCTCTTCCTAGAATACACTGTCCTCTCTCTTCCTAGAATACACTGTCCTCTCTCTTCCTAGAATACACTGTCCTCTCTCTTCCTAGAATACACTGTCCTCTGTCTTCCTAGAATACACTGTCCTCTCTCTTTCTAGAATACCCTGTCCTCTGTCTTCTTAGAATACACTGTCCTCTCTCTTTTTAGAATACACTGTCCTCTCTCTTCCTAGAATACACTGTCCTCTCTCTTTTTAGAATACACTGTCCTCTGTCTTCCTAGAATACACTGTCCTCTCTCTTCCTAGAATACACTGTCCTCTGTCTTCCTAGAATACACTGTCCTCTCTCTTTTTAGAATACACTGTAACTAACTCCCATTATATGTTTCATTTTGCAGCATAGCAATTGCCAACTATATAATATCCAAAATAATGGACAGGCTTGAGTAAATGAGAGAAACAAAGTATATTGATAGCAGGTGCTTCCACGCAGGTGTGGTTCCTGAGTTAATCAAGCAATTAACATCCCATCATGTATAAAAATGCTGGGCAGGCCATTATTTTGGTTACCATGGCTATGCCCCCATAGGATGACAATGCCCCCATGCACAGAGCACGAGTGATCACTAAATGGTTTGATGAGCATGTAAACGATGTAAACCATTTTCCATGTCCGTCTCAGTCACCAGAACTCAATCCAATTGAACACTTATGGAAGAGTCTGTAGCGGCACCTGAGACAGCGTTTTCCACCACAATAAACATAAACACCAAATTACGGAATTTCTTGTGGAGGAATGGTGTCGCATCCCTCCAATAGAGTTCCAGACACTTGTAGAATCTATGCCAAGGTGCATTGAAGCTGTAGAATCTATGCCAAGGTGCATTGAAGCTGTAGAATCTATGCCAAGGTGCATTGAAGCTGTAGAATCTATGCCACGGTGCATTGAAGCTGTAGAATCTATGCCATGGTGCATTGAAGCTGTAGAATCTATGCCACGGTGCATTGAAGCTGTAGAATCTATGCCACGGTGCATTGAAGCTGTAGAATCTATGCCATGGTGCATTGAAGCTGTAGAATCTATGCCAAGGTGCATTGAAGCTGTAGAATCTATGCCAAGGTGCATTGAAGCTGTAGAATCTATGCCAAGGTGCATTGAAGCTGTAGAATCTATGCCAATGTGCATTGAAGCTGTAGAATCTATGCCAAGGTGCATTGAAGCTGTAGAATCTATGCCAAGGTGCATTGAAGCTGTAGAATCTATGCCATGGTGCATTGAAGCTGTTCTGACTCGTGGTGGCCCAAATCCCTATTATGACCCTCTACAGTATGTCGGGGTCTCCTTTATTTTGGCAGTTACCCGTAGTGAGCCTATATGTCACGGACAGGATCTGAAGCCTGGTCCTCCACATGAGATAGCAACATCTTGACCGTTAGACCAAGAGGAAATGATCTTTTGGGCCAAGGGCTGACACTGATTTTGAAGTCACAGGCAGGGCTACCTCATCATGAGACCATGAGCAACCATGTACCTGACTCATGTCCTCTACATATATATATATATATATCCAATGGATAAGCTGACAACATCAGCATGTCTATTCGTACAGATCAGCCTTCATCACGTTGTGAAGAAAATCCATGGTGGCCTTTACATCTCTTTTAACTATAAGGATGTTTTTTTTTTTAATTTACCTCCATGGTCCTCAAACACAAGTTGAATCTCCTGTGTTCCTCAATTTGCTAGTCAATTCATGCACTGTGGTTGGAGAGCGAGATAGCAGCAGTGCTTTTCCCTTGGTCTTACATCTCCCAGGAAGGCTGCGGAATTCCTAGAAACCGAACAGTGTAATTAGGTACTAATGTTACATTGTTCCAGGATCTAAATGTTGACAGGATTAAAAGTAAACTAAATGCATTAATAAATTATGATGAATTAGAAAATAGTGATTGGGACCATCTATATTTGATTTAAACATTAAATAATTGATCATAATGAGACAATACAGCAGCTATGTTTCATATCCTTGTTAAAAGTGTGAGCTAATGGTTTGTTAAAGGCCCAGTGCAGTCAAAAACATGATTTTCTCGTGTTTTATATATATCTCCACACTATGAGGTTAGAAAAATACTGTGAAATTGTGACAATTATGAGAATGCCCTTTTAGTGTGAGAGCAGTTTAAAAAGACCACTGGAATTTTAGACCTGTTTTGGTGGGATGGTGTTTCGGCCTACCTGGTGACATCAGCTGGTGTACCTTCCAAAAAAACTAAATGTAAAATCTACATGGCTAGCTGGCTAGCGAATTAGCCTGTTTATCCCATTGACTTAGCATAGGTTTCGGTTAGCATGCTAATCGATTGGCATGCACCACAGATATTTTAGAGAATCAAACATGACTAACTGAACACAGTATGTATTTATTAACGTATCATAATCTAATATTGTAGTGCAGAAACATTTAAAACGTGAATGGCCAACATTCTTACTCCAAAACAGGAGTTGATTTTCTCTCACTTGAGTTCAAAAACGGTTGTGATGTTTTACAAAATATTTTAGAATGGCAGACTGATCACATGACCAATATATGCGCTCTGATTGGACGATTCTTAAAAATTGCCCCCTAGGTAGCCCTGCCCATCAAAATTACACCCATTTTTTTTTTTAAATGTATGAGTTTTTCCCCCCAGCAACATTGCCCCAAAAATGGTCAATGTATCATGGCATAGGTGCAGTATCATAGAAGCATGTCACATTTATCTGTCCCAATATTGGATATACGAGTTTATTGTCACAGTCTAATGCTTTGGAGGACTTTGTTCAGACCATTGTTGTAATCTGTCAAAGATTGAGGATAAATGATCCATTATTCCTTGTTTTTCCAAATCACTATTCTTCACAGGACGGTCAATAATGTGTCCTTTCCTCCTTCAAACACCATGTCCCCACTGTAGATCAGTGGTAAGCCTGGATGGACTGAACACTCTGTATGTGTCCTTTCCTCCCTCAAACACCATGTCCCCACTGTAGATCAGTGCCTGGATGGACTGACACTCTGTATGTGTCCTTTCCTCCCTCAAACACCATGTCCCCACTGTAGATCAGTGGTAAGCCTGGATGGACTGAACGCTCTGTATGTGTCCTTTCCTCCCTCAAACACCATGTCCCCACTGTAGATCAGTGGTAAGCCTGGATGGACTGAACACTCTGTATGTGTCCTTTCCTCCTTCAAACACCATGTCCCCACTGTAGATCAGTGGTAAGCCTGGATGGACTGAACACTCTGTATGTGTCCTTTCCTCCTTCAAACACCATGTCCCCACTGTAGATCAGTGGTAAGCCTGGATGGACTGAACACTCTGTATGTGTCCTTTCCTCCTTCAAACACCATGTCCCCACTGTAGATCAGTGGTAAGCCTGGATGGACTGAACACTCTGTATGTGTCCTTTCCTCCTTCAAACACCATGTCCCCACTGTAGATCAGTGGTAAGCCTGGATGGACTGAACACTCTGTATGTGTCCTTTCCTCCTTCAAACACCATGTCCCCACTGTAGATCAGTGGTAAGCCTGGATGGACTGAACACTCTGTATGTGTCCTTTCCTCCTTCAAACACCATGTCCCCACTGTAGATCAGTGGTAAGCCTGGATGGACTGAACACTCTGTATGTGTCCTTTCCTCCTCAAACACCATGTCCCCACTGTAGATCAGTGGTAAGCCTGGATGGACTGAACACTCTGTATGTGTCCTTTCCTCCCTCAAACACCATGTCCCCACTGTAGATCAGTGGTAAGCCTGGATGGACTGAACACTCTGTATGTGTCCTTTCCTCCTTCAAACACCATGTCCCCACTGTAGATCAGTGGTAAGCCTGGATGGACTGAACACTCTGTATGTGTCCTTTCCTCCTTCAAACACCATGTCCCCACTGTAGATCAGTGGTAAGCCTGGATGGACTGAACACTCTGTATGTGTCCTTTCCTCCTTCAAACACCATGTCCCCACTGTAGATCAGTGGTAAGCCTGGATGGACTGAACACTCTGTATGTGTCCTTTCCTCCCTCAAACACCATGTCCCCACTGTAGATCAGTGGTAAGCCTGGATGGACTGAACACTCTGTATGTGTCCTTTCCTCCTCAAACACCATGTCCCCACTGTAGATCAGTGGTAAGCCTGGATGGACTGAACACTCTGTATGTGTCCTTTCCTCCCTCAAACACAATGTCCCCACTGTAGATCAGTGGTAAGCCTGGATGGACTGAACACTCTGTATGTGTCCTTTCCTCCCTCAAACACCATGTCCCCACTGTAGATCAGTGGTAAGCCTGGATGGACTGAACACTCTGTAGATCAGTGTCCTTTCCTCCTCCTCAAACACCATGTCCCCACTGTAGATCAGTGGTAAGCCTGGATGGACTGAACGCTCTGTATGTGTCCTTTCCTCCTTCAAACACCATGTCCCCACTGTAGATCAGTGGTAAGCTGGATTGAACCTCCTTCAAAAACACCATGTCCCCACTGTAGATCAGTGGTAAGCCTGGATGGACTGAACACTCTGTATGTGTCCTTTCCTCCTTCAAACACCATGTCCCCACTGTAGATCAGTGGTAAGCCTGGATGGACTGAACACTCTGTATGTGTCCTTCCTCCTTCAAACACCATGTCCCCACTGTAGATCAGTGGTAAGCCTGGATGGACTGAACACTCTGTATGTGTCCTTTCCTCCTTCAAACACCATGTCCCCACTGTAGATCAGTGGTAAGCCTGGATGGACTGAACACTCTGTATGTGTCCTTTCCTCCTTCAAACACCATGTCCCCACTGTAGATCAGTGGTAAGCCTGGATGGACTGAACACTCTGTATGTGTCCTTTCCTCCTTCAAACACCATGTCCCCACTGTAGATCAGTGGTAAGCCTGGATGGACTGAACACTCTGTATGTGTCCTTTCCTCCTTCAAACACCATGTCCCCACTGTAGATCAGTGGTAAGCCTGGATGGACTGAACACTCTGTATGTGTCCTTTCCTCCCTCAAACACCATGTCCCCACTGTAGATCAGTGGTAAGCCTGGATGGACTGAACACTCTGTATGTGTCCTTTCCTCCCTCAAACACCATGTCCCCACTGTAGATCAGTGGTAAGCCTGGATGGACTGAACACTCTGTATGTGTCCTTTCCTCCTTCAAACACCATGTCCCCACTGTAGATCAGTGGTAAGCCTGGATGGACTGAACACTCTGTATGTGTCCTTTCCTCCTTCAAACACCATGTCCCCACTGTAGATCAGTGGTAAGCCTGGATGGACTGAACACTCTGTATGTGTCCTTTCCTCCTTCAAACACCATGTCCCCACTGTAGATCAGTGGTAAGCCTGGATGGACTGAACACTCTGTATGTGTCCTTTCCTCCCTCAAACACTGTCCCCACTGTAGATCAGTGGTAAGCCTGAACACTTCCTTTCCTCCTCAAACACCATGTCCCCACTGTAGATCAGTGGTAAGCCTGGATGGACTGAACACTCTGTATGTGTCCTTTCCTCCCTCAAACACCATGTCCCCACTGTAGATCAGTGGTAAGCCTGGATGGACTGAACACTCTGTATGTGTCCTTTCCTCCCTCAAACACCATGTCCCCACTGTAGATCAGTGGTAAGCCTGGATGGACTGAACACTCTGTATGTGTCCTTTCCTCCTTCAAACACCATGTCCCCACTGTAGATCAGTGGTAAGCCTGGAAGTATGTGTCCTTTCCTCCTTCAAACACCATGTCCCCACTGTAGATCAGTGGTAAGCCTGGATGGACTGAACACTCTGTATGTGTCCTTTCCTCCCTCAAACACCATGTCCCCACTGTAGATCAGTGGTAAGCCTGGATGGACTGAACACTCTGTATGTGTCCTTTCCTCCCTCAAACACCATGTCCCCACTGTAGATCAGTGGTAAGCCTGGATGGACTGTATGTGTCCTTTCCTCCCTCAAACACCATGTCCCCACTGTAGATCAGTGGTAAGCCTGGATGGACTGAACACTCTGTATGTGTCCTTTCCTCCCTCAAACACCATGTCCCCACTGTAGATCAGTGGTAAGCCTGGATGGACTGAACGCTCTGTTCTCCTCATTCCATTCATTCTGTGCTTATTTGTAATGCATGTCATTGACCCCAGCTCATGTGTCTCCTATGCGTTCTTGAGCCTGATCTTCTCTCCTGATGCGTGGACATGTTGCTGATCTTGACTTTTGATGCCTGCGCTTGATCCTGGTCCTTATCCCTGGAGTCTACGTTTTGATGCATGCGCTTGATCCTGGTCCTTATCCCTGGAGTCTACGTTTTGATGCATGCTCTTGATCCTGGTCCTTATCCCTGGAGTCTACGTTTTGATGCATGCTCTTGATCCTGGTCCTTATCCCTGGAGTCTACGTTTTGATGCATGCTCTTGATCCTGGTCCTTATCCCTGAGTCTACGTTTTGATGCATGCTCTTGATCCTGGTCCTTATCCCTGGAGTCTACGTTTTGATGCATGCTCTTGATCCTGGTCCTTATCCCTGGAGTCTACGTTTTGATGCATGCTCTTGATCCTGGTCCTTATCCCTGGAGTCTACGTTTTGATGCATGCTCTTGATCCTGGTCCTTATCCCTGGAGTCTACGTTTTGATGCATGCTCTTGATCCTGGTCCTTATCCCTGGAGTCTACGTTTTGATGCATGCTCTTGATCCTGGTCCTTATCCCTGGAGTCTACGTTTTGATGCATGCTCTTGATCCTGGTCCTTATCCCTGGAGTCTACGTTTTGATGCATGCTCTTGATCCTGGTCCTTATCCCTGGAGTCTACGTTTTGATGCATGCTCTTGATCCTGGTCCTTATCCCTGGAGTCTACGTTTTGATGCTTGATCCTGGTCCTTATCCCTGGAGTCTACGTTTTGATGCTTGATCCTGGTCCTTATCCCTGGAGTCTACGTTTTGATGCATGCGCTTGATCCTGGTCCTTATCCCTGGAGTCTACGTGTGCCCCTTGTGTACGGCTGTTTGCAGAAAGGCTTCAGCTCAAACCACATCATGTATAATGTCATGTAAACTGTACATTTACATACAACACAGAGTGGGGCTTGTAGAGTGTTCAGGATGGAAGGCAAGAAATGTACATTACATTGTGGTCCTCTGTAGCTCAGTTAATAGAGCAATGGCGCTTGCAGCGCCAGGACAGTCGGTTCGATTCGCTGTACCACCAGTGTGTACAATCTAAGCAAGCTTGACTGAAGGTAGCTTTGGATAAAAGTGTCAGTTAAATGACATATATTATTGGGCCTGTGTTTGTTTTGGGGGGTGAGGGGTTGTCAGTCAACTTCTACTGCCATTTTGCACCAGCACACTAAGATGAAGAAGATATGGGAATAGTTAAGTTTATTAATTTAACTATTTTACAAAACAAGCACAAATAAAACTTGAAAAAGCCATACATTCACATGAGTAAAATCATCGAGGATAACACGCAATAAAGTCTGGGACTAATTTCCATTGTCGGCACCATTCTCACCCAGAGTCCTCTGTTGCACACATGTTTTTCTATATTACGTTTCCTGACTTTTCCCCGCATTCCCAGCATAAGGCGCTCGTCGAATCAGGCGCGGCTGGGAATTGTATAGACAGATCATTCGCCCATAGTTTAGGGACCCCCATTGTTCCAGTGGCTGTGCCCTTCCCTGTTCACGCCTTAGATAGTTGACAATTGGGGTCAGGGTTGATTAGGGTGGCCACCGTTCCTCTGGGCATGGTGACGCAGGGGGGTCACAAGAAGAGAATCAGTCTCTTCCTCACTGACTCTCCTGCATTTCCAGTGGTGCTAGACCTACCCTGGTTAGCCTGTCATGACCCCAGTTTCCCCGGTTCCATGGCAACGGAGTGCTCGGGGAGGTGTTTAGGGGTTTCCATCGGTGTTACTACGGTGGAAAGTCCAGACCAGGTCTCCACGGTGCGCATTCCCCCCGAATATGCCGATTTGGCTCTCGCCTTCTCCAAAAAGAAGGCGACTCAATTACCACCCCATCGACGGGGGGATTGTGCGATAAATTTCCTGGTAGACGCCGCACTTCCCAGGAGTCACATATATCCCCTGTCACAGGCGGAGACGGCGGCTATGGAAACACATGTCTCCAAATCCCTGCGTCAGGGGCACATTCGGTCCTCTACTTCACCCGCCTCCTCGAGTTTCTTTTTGTGAAGAAGAAGGAGAGAGTAATGCGGGGATTGACTATCGAGGCCTAAACCAGATCACTGTGAGGTACAGTTACCAGCTACCTCTCATAGCCACAGCGATTGAGTCAATGCATTGGGCGCGCTTCTTTACCAATCTAGATCTCAGGAGCGCTTACAACCTGGTGGGTATCCGGGAGGGAGACGAGTGGAAGATGGCGTTCAGTACTACCTCAGGGCATTATGAGTACCTCGTCATGCCGTACGGGTTGATTAATGCTCCATCAGTCTTCCAAGCCTTTGTAGATGAGATTTTCAGGGACCTGCACCGGCAGGGTGTAGTGGTGTATATAGATGACATTCTGATATACTCCGTTGCTCCGAGCATGTGTCTCTGGTGCACAAGGTGCTTGGTCAACTGTTGGAGCATGACCTGTACGTCAAAGCTGAGAAATGCCTGTTCTTCCAACAGTCCGTCTCCTTCCTAGGGTATCGCATTTCCACCTCAGGGGTTTTGGTCAGATAGCGGCTCCCATTACCTCACTGCTGAAGGGGGGGACTGGTACGTTTGCAGTGGTCGGCTGACACAGACAGGGCTTTTGGTCACCTGAGGGCTCTGTTTACCTCGGCTCCCATGCTGGCCCATCCGGATCCCTCTTTGGCATTCATAGTGTAGGTGGACGAGTCCGAGGCTGGGATAGGAGCCGTGCTCTCTCAGCGCCACTGAAGCTATGCCGTGGGGGACCGGGAGCTGTTGGCTATCGTCAAGGCTTTGAAGGCGTGGAGACATTGGCTTGAGAGGGCTAAACAGCCTTTTCTCATCTGGACTGACCACCGCAATCTGGAGTACATCCGGGCAGCGAGGAGACTGAACCCTCGCCAGGCAAGGTGGGCCATGTTTTTCACCCGTTTTGTTTTCATTCTTTCTTACAGACCAGGTTCCCAGAACGTGAAGGCAAAGGCACTGTCCCGGCTGTACGACACAGAGGAGCGGCCCAGGGATCCCACCCCATACTCCCGGCCTCCTGCCTGGTGGCCCCGGTAGTGTGGGAGCTGGACGCGGACATTGAGCAGGCGCTACGTGCAGAGCCCACTCCCCTCCAGTGTCCCCCTGGGCGTCTGTACGTTCCGTGACCGGCTGTCCGTGACCGACTGTCTGTGACCGACTGTCCGTGACCGACTGTCCGTGACCGGCTGTCCGTGACCGGCTGTCTGTGACCGACTGTCCGTGACCGACTGTCCGTGACCGACTGTCCGTGACCGACTGTCCGTGACCGGCTGTCCGTGACCGGCTGTCTGTGACCGACTGTCCGTGACCGACTGTCCGTGACCGACTGTCCGTGACCGACTGTCCGTGACCGGCTGTCTGTGACCGACTGTCCGTGACCGACTGTCCGTGACCGGCTGTCCGTGACCGGCTGATCTATTGGGCCCACAACAACAACAAAAAACAACATACATTTAATTACCGCACACTTGAATATTTAATTAAATTGTTAAATGTGGGAATTTCAAAATAATTCTTCAATAGATTGAACTGGCTTCTTACTAAGGAGCTGCTGCCATTCCTTCAAGACTGTTTTGGACATCGATGATCTCTTGAACCACACGACCACTGCTCTGATTCAATGGAAGTAATTTAGTAGATTTTCTGCGCTGCCAGATTCAGTGTGTGCAAAGCATCCTATTTTTAGGATTGTGCAGCCTCTTGATGGCAACATTCATATTGCCAGCATTATCAAACTCTTCCAGAATGTCTGAGATCTCCTCTGCCACTACTTCGCCAGTTTGCAATTTGTACACTGACCTTCTGTTTTAAACTGCCCTGGTGTGGAGGACCTTCTGTTTTACACTGTCCTGGTGTAGAGGACCTTCTGTTGTACACTGCCCTGGTGTGAGAACCTTCTGTTGTACACTGCCCTGGTGTGGAGGACCTTCTGTTGTACACTGTCCTGGTGTGGAGGACCTTCTGTTTTACACTGTCCTGGTGTAGAGGACCTTCTGTTGTACACTGTCCTGGTGTGGAGGACCTTCTGTTTTACACTGTCCTGGTGTAGAGGTCCTTCTGTTTTACACTGCCCTGGTGTGGAGGAGCTTCTGTTTTACACTGCCCTGGTGTGGAGGAGCTTCTGTTTTACACTGCCCTGGTGTAGAGGTCCTTCTGTTTTACACTGCCCTGGTGTGGAGGTCCTTCTGTTTTACACTGCCCTGGTGTAGAGGTCCTTCTGTTTTACACTGCCCTGGTGTAGAGGTCCTTCTGTTTTACACTGCCCTGGTGTAGAGGTCCTTCTGTTTTACACTGCCCTGGTGTAGAGGTCCTTCTGTTTTACACTGCCCTGGTGTAGAGGTCCTTCTGTTTTACACTGTCCTGGTGTAGAGGTCCTTCTGTTTTACACTGCCCTGGTGTGGAGGTCCTTCTGTTTTACACTGCCCTGGTGTGGAGGAGCTTCTGTTTTACACTGCCCTGGTGTGGAGGTCCTTCTGTTTTACACTGCCCTGGTGTGGAGGAGCTTCTGTTTTACACTGCCCTGGTGTAGAGGTCCTTCTGTTTTACACTGCCCTGGTGTAGAGGTCCTTCTGTTTTACACTGCCCTGGTGTGGAGGAGCTTCTGTTTTACACTGCCCTGGTGTAGAGGTCCTTCTGTTTTACACTGCCCTGGTGTGGAGGTCCTTCTGTTTTACACTGCCCTGGTGTAGAGGTCCTTCTGTTTTACACTGCCCTGGTGTGGAGGTCCTTCTGTTTTACACTGCCCTGGTGTAGAGGTCCTTCTGTTTTACACTGCCCTGGTGTAGAGGTCCTTCTGTTTTACACTGCCCTGGTGTGGAGGTCCTTCTGTTTTACACTGCCCTGGTGTGGAGGAGCTTCTGTTTTACACTGCCCTGGTGTGGAGGTCCTTCTGTTTTACACTGCCCTGGTGTGGAGGAGCTTCTGTTTTACACTGCCCTGGTGTAGAGGTCCTTCTGTTTTACACTGCCCTGGTGTAGAGGTCCTTCTGTTTTACACTGCCCTGGTGTAGAGGTCCTTCTGTTTTACACTGCCCTGGTGTGGAGGTCCTTCTGTTTTACACTGCCCTGGTGTGGAGGTCCTTCTGTTTTACACTGCCCTGGCTTGTGTAGTGTACTGTAACAGTGAGATAGTGGTCTGACAGTGATGATGTCTGATGTGATGGCCAGCTTTGGCACGTCCTTCAGCTCAATGATCACATTGCACCAGGTAGGAATGAATGTGTCACTGAGGTAACTCCTGGAGGGAGGGGTGTATTTTGGGGTTGAGTTCCTTGCTCATTTCTCTACGGTAAACTCTTTTTTTTCATGTGTTGAATTATCATTATTGAATTATTGTGTTGTTGTGTATTGAATTGTGGAGTGATGAGACTAACATTCAGTCCTTTTATATTACTTAAAAATGATTACTACTCAATATATACTGACAGACTGTTACCTAAAGCCCTTGGACTCCACTGTTGCAAAGGGGTGTAGGCCTTTCACTATGAACTTGGTCACGGCTAGGTGGCACTCATTCCCCCTCTCCTCAGTCATCCTCCCACCAGCTGCCAGCGTGAAGGGGCTTTGGGCTCGTCTTTGGCTTGGACCAGTAGTATTAGAGGGAGGACTGGGTTGGTTCATTGTAGCGTGAAGGGGCTTTGGGCTCGTCTTTGGCTTGGACCAGTGGTATTAGAGGGAGGAGTGGGTTGGTTCATTGTAGATGAAACTTCTGAATTTCTGAACGCACCCATTGCTAAACAATCAGCTGGCTAATGGTTCTGTTTGATCAGGAACCCATGTTCACATCATCTAGTTAACTCTGTGTGTGTGGGGGGGCTCTAGGCTGTTAGCATACATTGCTAAACAATCAGCTGGCTAATGGTTCTGTTTGATCAGGAACCCATGTTCACATCATCTAGTTAACTCTGTGTGTGTGGGGGGGGCTCTGGCTCTCTGTGTGTGTGTGTGGGGGCTCTAGGCTGCTAGCATACATAGCTAAACAATCAGCTGGCTAATGGTTCTGTTTGATCAGGAACCCATGTTCACATCATCTAGTTAACTCTGTGTGTGGGGCTCTAGGCTGCTAGCATACATAGCTAACGTAGATCAGACAACGAGAGATGAACTACGAGCTGCCGGTACATGATGCACTTTCCATAGATGTTTGGACAGACTGCTCGTGTTTTCTGCCCTTACAAGCAAAATGTCTTGTTGCACTTGTGGTAATGAGCGTGTGTGTGTGTGTGTGTGTGTGTGTGTGTGTGTGTGTGTGTGTGCTGTAGCGTGTGTGTGTGTGCGTGCGTGCTGTAGCGTGTGTGTGTGTGCGTGCGTGCTGTAGCGTGTGGGAGATACAAGCTCCGTGCCAGAGAGATCTCTCTTCTTGATTGGGAATAGCGAAAATGTATCATAGAAGAATGTCTTCATCTTATTGCAAATTAGAAACGTTTGGTGAGATAAAATGTACAGGATAACATTTATGTAGCAATAATAAATAGGAAATATATTTTCTGAATTTCTCCAGTACCGAAGGAGAACCGATAACGTCGGAGATTATCGATACTACGGTCTTTCATAATTTAGCCCCAGGGCCCGTTTAATACCGGGTTTCGGTACCCATCCCTAATCAGCTTGCTATTATAGTATACTGCTTTTTAAGTGGCTTATCTGATGGCATGATATTATATGAGAGCCCAGGTTGGGTTCATAGACAGACACACCTACACCACCCGATGTCACAGGAAGGCCATAAAGATCATCAAGGACCATAACCACCCGAGCCACTGCCTGTTCACCCCGCTATCATCCAGAAGGCGAGGTCAGTACAGGTGCATCAAAGCAGGGACCGAGAGACTGAAAAACAGCTTCTGTCTCAAGGCCATCAGACTGTTAAACAGCCACCACTAACATTGAGTGGCTGCTGCCAACACACTGACTCAACTCCAGCTCACTTTAATAATGGGAATTGATGGAAATTGATGTAAAATATATCACTAGCCACTTTAAACAATGCTACTTAATATAATGTTTACATACCCTACATTACTCATCTCATATGTATATGTATATACTGTACTCTATATCATCTACTGCATCCTTATGTAATACATGTATCACTAGCCACTTTAACTATGCCACTTTGTTTACATACCCTACATTACTCATCTCATATGTATATACTGTACTCGATACCATCTACTGCATCTTGCCTATGCCATTCTGTACCATCACTCATTCATATATCCTTATGTACATATTCTTTATCCCTTTACACTTGTGTGCATAAGGTAGTAGTTGTGGAATTGTTAGGTTAGATTACTCGTTGATTATTACTGCATTGTCGGAACTAGAAGCACAAGCATTTCGCTACACTCGCATTAACATCTGCTAACCATGTGACAAATACATTTGATTTGGTTTGGTTTGGTTTATGACAGGTTGGGTACATAGACACTGTGGTTTATGACAGGTTGGTACATAGACAGACACGGTGGTTTATGACAGGTTGGGTACATAGACAGACACTGTGGTTTATGACAGGTTGGGTACATAGACACTGTGGTTTATGACAGGTTGGGAACATAGACAGGCACTGTGGTTTATGACAGGTTGGTACATAGACAGACACTGTGGTTTATGACAGGTTGGGTACATAGACAGACACTGGTTTATGACAGGTTGGGTACATAGACAGACACTGTGGTTTATGACAGGTTGGTACATAGACAGACACTGTGGTTTATAACAGGTTGGGTACATAGACAGACACTGTGGTTTATGACAGGTTGGGTACATAGACAGACACTGTGGTTTATAACAGGTTGGGTACATAGACAGACACTGTGGTTTATGACAGGTTGGGTACATAGACAGGCACTGTGGTTTATGACAGGTTGGTACATAGACAGACACTGTGGTTTATGACAGGTTGGGTACATAGACACTGTGGTTTATGACAGGTTGGTACATAGACAGACACTGTGGTTTATAACAGGTTGGGTACATAGACACTGACACTGTGGTTTATGACAGGTTGGGTACATAGACAGACACTGTGGTTTATGACAGGTTGGGTACATAGACACACTGTGGTTTATGACAGGTTGGGACATAGACAGACACTGTGGTTTATGACAGGTTGGTACATAGACAGACACTGTGGTTTATGACAGGTTGGGTACATAGACAGACACTGTGGTTTATGACAGGTTGGGACACTACATAGACACTGTGGTTTATGACAGGTTGGGTACATAGACACTGTGGTTTATGAGGTTGGGTACATAGACACTGTGGTTTATGACAGGTTGGGTACATATACACTATGACACTGTGGTTTATGACAGGTTGGGTACATAGACACTGTGGTTTATGACAGGTTGGGTACATAGACACTGTGGTTTATGACAGGTTGGGTACATAGACAGACACTGTGGTTTATGACAGGTTGGGTACATAGACAGACACTGTGGTTTATGACAGGTTGGGTACATAGACAGACACTGTGGTTTATGACAGGTTGGGTACATAGACACTGTGGTTTATGACAGGTTGGGTACATAGACACTGTGGTTTATGACAGGTTGGGTACATAGACACTGTGGTTTATGACAGGTTGGGTACATAGACAGACACTGTGGTTTATGACAGGTTGGGTACATGTGGTTTATGACAGACACTGTGGTTTATGACAGGTTGGGTACATAGACACTGTGGTTTATGACAGGTTGGGTACATAGACACTGTGGTTTATGACAGGTTGGGTGGTTTATGACAGGTTGGGTACATAGACACTGTGGTTTATGACAGGTTGGGTACATAGACAGACACTGTGGTTTATGACAGGTTTATGACACTGTGTTTATGACAGGTTGGGTAGACAGACACTGTGGTTTATGACAGGTTGGGTACATAGACAGACACTGTGGTTTATGACAGGTTGGGTACATAGACACTGTGGTTTATGACAGGTTGGGTACATAGACACTGTGGTTTATGACAGGTTGGGTACAGACACTGTGGTTTAGACAGACACTGTGGTTTATGACAGGTTGGGTACATAGACAGACACTGTGGTTTATGACAGGTTGGGTACAGAGACAGACACTAGACACTGTGGTTTATGACAGGTTGGGTACATAGACAGACACTGTGGTTTATGACAGGTTGGGTACATAGACATAGACAGACACTGTGGTTTATGACAGGTTGGGTACATAGACAGACACTGTGGTTTATGACAGGTTGGGTACATAGACAGACACTGTGGTTTATGACAGGTTGGGTACATAGACAGACACTGTGTGTTTATGACAGGTTGGGTACATAGACACTGTGGTTTATGACAGTTTGTTGGTTTATGACAGGTACATAGACAGACACTGTGGTTTATGACAGGTTGGGTTCATAGACAGACACTGTGGTTTATGACAGGTTGGGTACATAGACAGACACTGTGGTTTATGACAGGTTGGGTTCATAGACACTGTGGTTTATGACAGGTTGGGTACATAGACAGACACTGTGGTTTATGACAGGTTGGGTACATAGACACTGTGGTTTATGACAGGTTGGGTACATAGACAGACACTGTGGTTTATGACAGGTTGGGTACATAGACAGACACTGTGGTTTATGACAGGTTGGGTACATAGACAGACACTGTGGTTTATGACAGGTTGGGTTCATAGACACTGTGGTTTATGACAGGTTGGGTACATAGACACTGTGGTTTATGACAGGTTGGGTACATAGACAGACACTGTGGTTTATGACAGGTTAGGTACATAGACTCTTGCCTAAGGTTCCATGTGATGTTTGATAACTAGTTTCAAGATCAGGATGAGGCCCTTTACAGAACACAGTAGATTGGTGGGAAGACTAACGCACCCATTGGTGGGTTGACTGGCCCATCAATCCCACTACCAACAGTGACTTAACTGTTTACCAAATAATCTTCAATCCAAGCACTCCGTGTCAAATCCAGGCCCTGCTTGGCTTCAATTGTCAAGGGTGCCCTAGCAGAAGGGTTGATTGGCCCTGCAGGGGGCAGTTGATTGGCCGCTAGCAGAAGGGGCAGTTGATTGGCCTCTAGCAGAAGGGGCAGTTGATTGGCCGCTAGCAGAAGGGGCAGTTGATTGGCCGCTAGCCTAACTATAGATACCGTTAGCGGCGGTGCTATTAGCTGCTAGCAGAAGGGGCAGTTGATTGGCCGCTAGCTTAACTATAGATACCGTTAGCGGCGGTGCTATTAGCCGCTAGCAGAAGGGGCAGTTGATTGGCCGCTAGCCTAACTATAGATACCGTTAGCGGCGGTGCTATTAGCTGCTGGCAGTAAGAGGTTGCTGAAGCTGCAGTGGTATTTGGAATGCGGGGCACCAGTCATTCATTTAATGAATTCAGTTAATTAGCCCAACAACCACTGCCAAATAAATGTAATCAAATATCCGGGGACCTGGACAGACCAGGGGTTAAAAATAGCACTAACCATCATCCCCAATCAGGCCCAATTAAACAGAAAATTGAATCTTTTCAACTGTAATGGGCCATTCCTGCCCAAAAGGTGGTTCTCTGCCATCTGAGAAAGAAACATAAATGTATAAGTCTATTTGCATGAGGGGACATTTCTAAAAAGCCAGCATCCCTCTGAAGTGTGGAATAAGGTCATGTGTCACTTTTTTCCCCCAAACGTAGGAGGAGCAGTGCATCAAAGTTGTTGTGACATTAGTCACTATTTCCCCAGACATTCACTCTGCTTGAGTGGAAAAAGAGATCATTAGAGGTTTTCAGTCTGCTTGAGATGCCATATAATTAAATAATAATTTATTTATCCACATGTGGTGGCTTTCAGAAGCTAATTAATTTGGATACAAACAAATGCTATTCAGTTTCACGAGTGGTAATTCCTCTGTAAACAACTATTTTTTCTCAGTAACTGGAAATGTATTAAACAATTATCTTAAAATGTTGTTTTACCCTGAACCCATTAGTAGTTTCCACAAAGTGTCAAGTGTTTATTGTCACGTGCACTAGTACAGTGAAATGCCTTTCTCGCTCTTTCTCAGCAATGCAGTAGTACTATAAAACATTACATAGGAGAAAAGCAGAGTAAAAACACATGAAAAATAAGAAAAACAGGAGAGAGTAAGTAAGCTACATACAGGGACAGTTCCAGGGTCAGTAGTTATATACAGGGACAGTTCCATGGTCAGTAGCTATATACAGGGACAGTTCCAGGGTCAGTAGCTATATACAGGGACAGTTCCAGGGTCAGTAGCTATATACAGGGACAGTTCCAGGGTCAGTAGTTATATACAGGGTCAGTTCCAGAGTCAGTAGCTATATACAGGGACAGTTCCAGGGTCAGTAGCTATATACAGGGTCAGTTCCAGGGTCAGTAGCTACATACAGGGACAGTTCCAGAGTCAGTAGCTATATACAGGGTCAGTTCCAGGGTCAGTAGCTATATACAGGGTCAGTTCCAGGGTCAGTAGCTATATACAGGGACAGTTCCAGGGTCAGTAGCTATATACAGGGTCAGTTCCAGGGTCAGTAGCTACATACAGGGACAGTTCCAGAGTCAGTAGCTATATACAGGGTCAGTTCCAGGGTCAGTAGCTATGTACAGGGACAGTTCCAGGGTCAGTAGCTATATACAGGGACAGTTCCAGGGTCAGTAGCTATATACATGGTCAGTTCCAGGGTCAGTAGCTATATACAGGGACAGTTCCAGGGTCAGTAGCTATATACAGGGACAGTTCCAGGGTCAGTAGCTATATACAGGGTCAGTTCCAGAGTCAGTAGCTATATACAGGGACAGTTCCAGGGTCAGTAGCTATATACAGGGTCAGTTCCAGAGTCAGTAGCTATATACAGGGACAGTTCCAGGGTCAGTAGCTATATACAGGGACAGTTCCAGGGTCAGTAGCTATATACAGGGACAGTTCCAGAGTCAGTAGCTATATATATACAGGGACAGTTCCAGGGTCAGTAGCTATATACAGGGTCAGTTCCAGAGTCAGTAGCTATATACAGGGACAGTTCCAGGGTCAGTAGCTATATACAGGGTCAGTTCCAGGGTCAGTAGCTATATACAGGGACAGTTCCAGGGTCAGTAGCTATATACAGGGACAGTTCCAGGGTCAGTAGCTATATACAGGGTCAGTTCCAGAGTCAGTAGCTATATACAGGGACAGTTCCAGGGTCAGTAGCTATATACAGGGACAGTTCCAGGGTCAGTAGCTATATACAGGGACAGTTCCAGAGTCAGTAGCTATATACAGGGTCAGTTCCAGGGTCAGTAGCTATGTACAGGGACAGTTCCAGGGTCAGTAGCTATATACAGGGTCAGTTCCAGGGTCAGTAGCTACATACAGGGACAGTTCCAGGGTCAGTAGCTATATACAGGGTCAGTTCCAGGGTCAGTAGCTACATACAGGGACAGTTACAGGGTCAGTAGCTATATACAGGGACAGTTCCAGGGTCAGTAGCTATATACAGGGACAGTTCCAGGGTCAGTAGCTATATACAGGGACAGTTCCAGGGTCAGTAGCTACATACAGGGTCAGTAGCTATATACAGGGTCAGTTCCAGGGTCAGTAGCTACATACAGGGACAGTTCCAGGGTCAGTAGCTACATACAGGGTCAGTAGCTATATACAGGGTCAGTAGCTATATACAGGGACAGTTCCAGGGTCAGTAGCTACATACAGGGACAGTTCCAGGGTCAGTAGCTACATACAGGGTCAGTAGCTATATACAGGGTCAGTAGCTATATACAGGGACAGTTCCAGGGTCAGTAGTTATATACAGGGTCAGTTCCAGGGTCAGTAGCTACATACAGGGACAGTTCCAGGGTCAGTAGCTACATACAGGGTCAGTAGCTATATACAGGGACAGTTCCAGGGTCAGTAGCTATATACAGGGGCAGTTCCAGGGTCAGTAGCTATATACAGGGACAGTTCCAGGATCAGTAGCTATATACTGGGACGGTTCCAGGGTCAGTAGCTATATACAGAGTCAGTAGCTATATACAAGGTCAGTTCCAGGGTCAGTAGCTATATACAAGGTCAGTTCCAGGGTCAGTAGCTATATACAGGGACAGTTCCAGGGTCAGTAGCTATATACAGGGTCAGTAGCTATATACAGAGTCAGTAGTTATATACAGGGTCAGTTCCAGAGTCAGTAGCTATATACAAGGTCAGTTCCAGGGTCAGTAGCTATATACAGGGACAGTTCCAGGGTCAGTAGCTATATACAGAGTCAGTAGCTATATACAAGGTCAGTTCCAGGGTCAGTAGCTATATACAAGGTCAGTTCCAGGGTCAGTAGCTATATACAAGGTCAGTTCCAGGGTCAGTAGCTATATACAGGGTCAGTGCCAGGGTCAGTAGCTATATACAGGGACAGTTCCAGGGTCAGTAGCTATATACAGGGTCAGTTCCAGGGTCAGTAGCTATATACAGGGACAGTTCCAGGGTCAGTAGCTATATACAGGGTCAGTTCCAGGGTCAGTAGCTACATACAGGGACAGTTCCAGAGTCAGTAGCTATATACAGGGACAGTTCCAGGGTCAGTAGCTATATACAGGGTCAGTTCCAGGGTCAGTAGCTACATACAGGGACAGTTCCAGGGTCAGTAGCTATATACAGGGACAGTTCCAGGGTCAGTAGCTATATACAGGGTCAGTTCCAGGGTCAGTAGCTACATACAGGGACAGTTCCAGAGTCAGTAGCTACATACTGGGTCAGTTCCAGAGTCAGTAGCTATATACAGGGACAGTTCCAGGGTCAGTAGCTATATACAGGGTCAGTTCCAGGGTCAGTAGCTACATACAGGGACAGTTCCAGAGTCAGTAGCTATATACAGGGACAGTTCCAGGGTCAGTAGCTATATACAGGGTCAGTTCCAGAGTCAGTAGCTATATACAGGGTCAGTTCCAGAGTCAGTAGCTATATACAGGGACAGTTCCAGGGTCAGTAGCTATATACAGGGTCAGTTCCAGGGTCAGTAGCTACATACAGGGACAGTTCCAGGGTCAGTAGCTATATACAGGGTCAGTTCCAGGGTCAGTAGCTACATACAGGGTCAGTAGCTATATACAGGGACAGTTCCAGGGTCAGTAGTTATATACAGGGACAGTTCCAGGGTCAGTAGCTACATACAGGGACAGTTCCAGGGTCAGTAGCTACATACAGGGTCAGTAGCTATATACAGGGTCAGTTCCAGGGTCAGTAGCTACATACAGGGACAGTTCCAGGGTCAGTAGCTACATCCAGGGTCAGTAGCTATATACAGGGTCAGTAGCTATATACAGGGACAGTTCCAGGGTCAGTAGCTATATACAGGGACAGTTCCAGGATCAGTAGCTATATACTGGGACAGTTCCAGGGTCAGTAGCTATATACAAGGTCAGTTCCAGGGTCAGTAGCTATATACAAGGTCAGTTCCAGGGTCAGTAGATTGTAAATATCACATCAGAGGTGAGAATTTGACCATTAAGCAGCTCTCTTTCTTCGTACCACTTATCATAACATTCACATTTGGAAGCAGAGCTGCTCATTCCAACAGAATGCAGTGTGTGGCACGTCGGTGTGGGCCTGAAGAATGGCAATGATGAATTAATCCCATCACTGTCATTGTGGGAAGCCAGTTGGTCGCTGGGAAGCTGTGATGTAGCTCTCTCTGGAGTCTACACAGTGCTCAGTATGCTCTTGTAGGCCTAACAGCAGAATGTGCTGTAGGTCCACATCTGCGTCATGCAAGGAGAGATCGTGAAGAATGGATATGAGTTACTAACGATGTCATTAGATAACAAGTGTTACGATTCAACTTGAAAGACAATTAGCATAACGCCATAGAAACATTGAAAACGTCAAATGTAAATGTGTAAAATGTATGTATGCATGACTGTAATTCTCTTTGGTTAAAAGCATCTGCTAAATAAATTATAATAATTAATTTGACTACCATCACTAAACACAAATGATAGTACCCTGGCATTATGTGGCTGAGTGATGATATTACCCTGGCATTATGTCACTGAGTGATGATAGTACCCTGGCATTATGTGGCTGAGTGGTGATAGTACCCTGGCATTATGTGGCTGAGTGGTGATAGTACCCTGGCATTATGTGGCTGAGTGATGATAGTACCCTGGCATTATGTGGCTGAGTGATGATAGTACCCTGGCATTATGTGGCTGAGTGGTGATAGTACCCTGGCATTATGTGGCTGAGTGATGATATTACCCTGGCATTATGTGGCTGAGTGATGATAGTACCCTGGCATTATGTGGCTGAGTGATGATAGTACCCTGGCATTATGTCACTGAGTGATGATATTACCCTGGCATTATGTCACTGAGTGATGATAGTACCCTGGCATTATGTCACTGAGTGATGATATTACCCTGGCATTATGTGGCTGAGTGGTGATAGTACCCTGGCATTATGTGGCTGAGTGATGATAGTACCCTGGCATTATGTCACTGAGTGATGATATTACCCTGGCATTATGTGGCTGAGTGATGATAGTACCCTGGCATTATGTCACTGAGTGGTGATAGTACCCTGGCATTATGTGGCTGAGTGATGATAGTACCCTGGCATTATGTCACTGAGTGGTGATAGTACCCTGGCATTATGTCACTGAGTGGTGATAGTACCCTGGCATTATGTGGCTGAGTGATGATAGTACCCTGGCATTATGTCACTGAGTGATGATATTATCCTGGCATTATGTCACTGAGTGATGATAGTACCCTGGCATTATGTCACTGAGTGATGATATTACCCTGGCATTATGTGGCTGAGTGGTGATAGTACCCTGGCATTATGTGGCTGAGTGATGATATTACCCTGGCATTATGTGGCTGAGTGATGATAGTACCCTGGCATTATGTGGCTGAGTGATGATAGTACCCTGGCAGTATGTGGCTGAGTGGTGATAGTACCCTGGCATTATGTGGCTGAGTGATGATAGTACCCTGGCATTATGTCACTGAGTGATGATAGTACCCTGGCATTATGTGGCTGAGTGATGATAGTACCCTGGCATTATGTGGCTGAGTGATGAGGAGAAACTGAAATGTGTTTTGTCCATTGTGTATTTCCATTTGTGGAATATTTAGATAAAGGCTGGAATAAAAGAAAAAGGGATACCTATAATTAAATTGTACAAATATTTATCTTCTATGTGGTAAATGGCACACGTGTATATATATATTGTGTATAGACTTGTCTCCCAGATTGTGTATGTATATATTGCATTATGTCACTGATTGTGATGATATACCCTGGCTCCCAGATTGTGTGTGTATAGATTGTGTATAGACTTGTCTGATTGTGTGATGATAGTACCCTTGGCATTATGTGTGTATGATTGTGATAGACTTGTCTCCTGGATTATGTGTCATATTGTGTATAGACTTGTCTCCCAGATTGTGTATATATATTGTGTATAGACTTGTCCCTGGATTGTGTGGCTATATTGTGTATAGACTTGTCTCCCAGATTGTGTGTATATAGATTGTGTATAGACTTGTCTCCCAGATTGTGTATATATATATTGTGTATAGACTTGTCTGGCATTGTGTATATATAGATTGTGTATAGACTTGTCTCCCAGATTATGTATATATATATGTGTACAGACTTGTCTCCCAGATTGTGGCATATATAGATTGTGTATGATAGTACCCTGGCATTATGTATATATATATTGTGTATGACTTGTCTCCTGATTGTGTATATATATATTGTGTACAGACTTGTCTCCCAGATTGTGTATATATATATTGTGTACAGATTGTCTCCCAGATTGTGTGTATATAGATTGTGTATAGACTTGTCTCTGGCATGTATGTATGATTGTGTGATAGACTTGTCTCCCAGATTGTGTATATATATATTGTGTAGACTTGTCTCCCAGATTGTGTATGTATGATATTGTGTATAGACTTGTCTCCCAGATTGTGTGTGTATATATTGTGGCATTAGACTTGTCTCCCAGATTGTGTATATATGATTGTGTGACTTGTACCCTGGCATTATGTGGCTGAGTGATGATAGACTTGTCTCCCCAGGTGTATATATGATATTGTGTATAGACTTGTCTCCCTGATTGTGTGTATATAGATTGTGTATAGACTTGTCTCCCAGATTGTGTATATATATATTGTGTATAGACTTGTTCCCAGATTGTGTCATAGATTGTGTATAGACTTGTCTCCCAGATTGTGTATATATAATTGTGTAACTTGTCTCCCAGATTGTGTGTATATAGATTGTGTATAGACTTGTCTCTGGATTGTGTGTGTATAGATTGTGTATAGACTTGTCTCCCAGATGGTGTGTATATATATATTGTGTATAGACTTGTCTCCCAGATTGTGTGTGTATAGATTGTGTATAGACTTGTCTCCTGGATTGTGTGTGTATAGATTGTGTATAGACTTGTCTCCCAGATGGTGTGGCTAGATTGTGTATAGACTTGTCTCCCAGATGGTGTGTATATATATATATTGTGTACAGACTTGTCTCCCAGATTGTGTGTATATAGATTGTGTATAGACTTGTCTCCCAGATTGTGTGTGTATAGATTGTGTATAGACTTGTCTCCCAGATGGTGTGTATATATATATATTGTGTATAGACTTGTCTCCCAGATTGTGTGTATATAGATTGTGTATAGACTTGTCTCCCAGATTGTGTGTATATAGATTGTGTATAGACTTGTCTCCCAGATTGTGTGTGTATATATTGTGTATAGACTTGTCTCCCAGATGGTGTGTATATATATATATTGTGTATAGACTTGTCTCCCAGATGGTGTATATATATATATATTGTGTATAGACTTGTCTCCCAGATTGTGTGTATATAGATTGTGTATAGACTTGTCTCCCAGATGGTGTGTATATATATATATTGTGTATAGACTTGTCTCCCAGATTGTGTGTATATAGATTGTGTATAGACTTGTCTCCCAGATTGTGTGTATATATTGTGTATAGACTTGTCTCCCAGATGGTGTATATATATATATATTGTGTATAGACTTGTCTCCCAGATTGTGTGTATATAGATTGTGTATAGACTTGTCTCCCAGATTGTGTGTATATATTGTGTATAGACTTGTCTCCCAGATGGTGTGTATATAGATTGTGTATAGACTTGTCTCCCAGATGGTGTGTATATATATATATTGTGTATAGACTTGTCTCCCAGATGGTGTGTATATATATTGTGTATAGACTTGTCTCCCAGATGGTGTGTATATATATATATTGTGTATAGACTTGTCTCCCAGATGGTGTGTATATATATTGTGTATAGACTTGTCTCCCAGATGGTGTGTATATATATATATTGTGTATAGACTTGTCTCCCAGATGGTGTATATATATATAGATTGTGTATAGACTTGTCTCCCAGATTGTGTGTATATATTGTGTATAGACTTGTCTCCCAGATGGTGTGTATATATATATATTGTGTATAGACTTGTCTCCCAGATGGTGTGTATATATATATATTGTGTATAGACTTGTCTCCCAGATGGTGTGTATATATATATATTGTGTATAGACTTGTCTCCCAGATGGTGTATATATATATATATTGTGTATAGACTTGTCTCCCAGATGAATCTCCTCTGTGTTCCAGACTGGGTTCAAATGTCTTCTGTTTCTTTTTTCTGTATGTATTTATCTGTGTACAGTGCCAACTAAAAAGTGCGTGAACCTTTTGGAATTACATGGATTTCTGCATAAATTGGTCATAAAATTTGATCTGACCTTCATCTAAGTCACAACAATAGACACACACGGTGTGCTTCAACTAATAACACACAAATGATTGTAATGGAATTGCACATTACAGTTGAAAATATTCCATTTTCTGTTTAATTGGGCCTGATTGCGAATGAGGGTTAGTGCTATTTGCAACCCCTGGTCTGTCCAGGTTCCACGAATATTGAATACATCATTTAAACATTCACAGTGTAGGTTGGAAAAAATATGTGAACCCCAAGGCCAATGACTTCTCCAAAAGCTAATTGGAGTCAGGAGTCAACTAACCTGGAGTCCAATCAATGAGATGAGATTGGAGATGTTGGTTAGAGATGCCCTGCCTTATACAAAACACTCACAAAATCTGAGTTTGCTCTTCACAAGAAGCTTTGCCTGATGTGAACCATGCCTTGAACAAAAGAGATCTCAGAATACCTAGAATTGTTAACTTGCATAAAGCTGGATAGGATTATAAAAGTATCTCTAAAAGACTTGATGTTCATCAGTCCACGGTAAGACAAACTGCCTATAAATGGAGAAAGTTCAGGTGCAGTTAATACAGGTAATGAGTGGAGAACAGGAGGGCTTCTTAAAGAAAAACTAACAGGCCTGTGAGAGGCGGAATTCTTACTGGTTTGTAGGTGATCAAATACTTATGTCATGCAATAAAATGCAAATTAATTACTTAAAAATCATCATCACAGTTGTAGTGTACCTATGATAAAAAAATTACAGACCTCTACATGCTTTGTAAGTAGGAAAACCTGCAAAATCTGACCTCAAGAAAGCGGTTCACACCAGACATCACAAGAATATTGCTGAACTGAAAGAGTTTTTATTAAGAGGAATGTTCCAAAGTTCCTCCTGATCATTGTGCAGCTCTGATCCGCAACCACAGAAAACATTTGGTTGCACCAAATGATTGATGTATTATAATAATTTATTATGCTTATGTTGTATCAATAGAAGGGGAAGGGCTATAAGACCCTCCCACACTACATTTATAGGGTCCTGGACTACAGATTCGCAATATATATATGCATTATAAGGTTTAACATTGTTCCACAGTTCTTTTCTAGTCTCTGCTTCTCATAAGAAACGGTCTGAGAGATGTGTGAGTTATTGCAGTCAAAACATGGTGTCTGTGAGGAAGCGCCTCAAGGCTAAAAGAGATTCATAGACACAGAACCCTGCAGGGGAGTGAAAGAGATAAGAGACTAGTCAGACATACCACTATAAAGCAACCTGGGGTGTGGAAAATTACTGCTGAGCCCTTGTTCTTTCCTGCAGGTTTGTATAACTGTATATGCATGGAGTTGGTCTCATGAGTAGAAGGTGTTGATGTAGGCAGCTACATCACTAGGGGCTGACTGCAAGCATATTAAAGCAACTTGGACCCTTTCCTATTTGGCAGTACTTACTCGAAACATGCGTGCTATGTTCCGTTGTCAACTTCTGTCTGCAATTGCATTAATAAATGAATTATTTATTTACTTAAAGATATTGTCTGATTGCTGATTTCACCAATAAGCAAATAATTGACAAGGAACAAGGAACCTACCCCAACAAGGTTATAGCTTCCAATGAAGGCTCAACCAGTTATTAAATCCAAGGGTTCACATACTTTTCCCACCCTGCACTGTGAATGTTTACACGTTTTGTTCAATAAAGACATGAAAACTTAATTGTTTGTGTTTTATTAGTTTAAGAACTCTTGTGTGTATCTATTGTTGTGACTTAGATGATGGTCAGATCAAATTTTATGACAATTTTATGCAGAAATCAAGGTAGTTCCAAAGGGTTCACATACTTTTTCTTGCCACTGTGTGTGTGTGTGTATGTGTGTGTGTGTGTGTGTGTGTGTGTGTGTGTGTGTGTGTGTGTGTGTGTGTGTGTATGTGTGTGTGTGTGTGTGTGTGTGTGTGTGTGTGTGTGTGTGTGTGTGTGTGTATGTATGTATGTATGTATGTATGTATGTATGTATGTATGTATGTATGTATGTATGTATGTATGTATGTATGTATGTATGTATGTATGTATGTATGTATGTGTGTGTGTGTGTGTGTATGTGTATTATTTTACTGCTCTAGGGATATAATTATTGTTTGGAGAACCTTATTTACTATTATGTATTGATTTCTACCTGACACTGTTTCACTCTTTATGTGATGGCAATGCAGAAAACAGTGGAAGAAGAATGATAATTTAATTACCACAGTGAATTATTGTAATGTTTGTTTATGTGTCAATTAATCCCATAAGGGATGGGTCGCCAATTGGCCATTTGACACAAAAAAAAATGTAATTAAAAAGGAATTAATTCAACACCTGAAATATTTGTAGTTCCATTCTTATTAAGGCTCTGTTACAGCGTTATGTCAGTTGAAATTGATTGAATCATCATCATCTAATGAACAAGAAACATGACGCCAGATCAAGCCGTTCTTATGCTGTGTTAGGAAGACACTGTGCAGGCCTACTACTGGACAACTAACTATTTACAAAGACAAAAGCTTCATTCCTTCCTTTTTCCATGAAGTTGCTTTCCTTTGAGTAGGTGAGAACATCGATAACTAGGTTTCCATGGGAATACACCGACTCCTATTACAGTCAATACACTACGGTCAATAAATCGGTGTCATTTCCTGATACTCCTCCACACATGAAACACAACCGTGTTCGCTTCATTCAAGTCAATGAAAGATGTTGTTTTTCCTGCAACCATGACATCAAAATGGCAGGTTCCTTCTTCCCAGCACCTTCCTGATTACTTCAGTCTTTTATATATTAAAAACATTTTTATTTAACCTTTATTTAATTAGGCATGTCAATTATTAAGAACAAATTCCTCCTGTGGGGATGGGAGCTGGGATTAAAAAGACACATTTAGGACAAAACAGACATCACGACGTAACAACAGAGAGACACCACAACATTACATAAAGAGAGGCCTAAGACAACAGCACAGCATAGCAGCAACACAACATGACGACAACACAGCATAGCAGAAACACAACATGACGACAACACAACATGACAACAACACAACATGACAACAACACAACATGACAACAACACAACATGGCAGCATGACAACATAACAACAACACAGCATAGCAGCAACACAACATGACAACAACACATCATGACAACAACACAACATGACAATAAAACAACATGACAACAACACAACATAACAACACAACATGGTATTAGCACAACATGACAACAAGACACAACATGACAACAACACAACGTGGCAGCAACACATGACAATAAAACAACATGACAACAACACAACATAACACAACATGGTATTAGCACAACATAACATGACAACACAACATGGTATTAGCACAACATGACAATAAAACAACATGACAACAACACAACATAACACAACATGGTATTAGCACAACATGACAGCAACACAACATGACAACACAACATGGTATTAGCACAACATGACAACAACACATGACAACAACACAACATGGCAGCAACACAACATGGTATTAGCACAACATGAAAACAAGACAACAACACAACATGACATCACAACATGGTATCAACATTTTTAGGAACAGGCAACAGCACAAATGGCAAAAAGATAAGAGACAGCAATACATTACGCGAAGCAGCCACAAGTGTCACCATGATTGAGTCTTTGAATGTAGAGATGGAGATAAAACTGTCCAGTTTGAGTGTTTTTTGCAGCCTGTTCCAGTCGCTAGCTGCAGCGAACTGAAAAGAGGAGCGACCCAGGGATGTGTGTGCTTTGGGGACCTTTAACAGAATGTGACTGGCAGAACGGGTGTTGTATGTGGAGGATGAGGGCTACAGTAGATATCTCAGATAGAGGGGAGTGAGGCCATAGAGGGTTTTATAAATAAGCATCAACCAGTGGGTCTTGCTCCGGGTATACAGAGATGGACAGTTTGCAGAGGAGTATAGAGTGCAGTGATGTGTCCTGTAAGGAGCTTTGGTGGTAAATCTGGTGGCCGAATGGTAAAGAACATCTAGCCGCTCGAGAGCACCCTTACCTGCCGATCTATATTACGTCTCTGTAATCTAGCATGGGTCATCTGAATCAGGGTTAGTTTGGCAGCTGGGGTGAAAGAGGAGCGATTACGATAGAGGAAACCAAGTCTAGATTTAACCTTAGCCTGCAGCTTGGATATGTGCTGAGAGAAGGACGGTGTACCGTCTAGCCATTCTCCCAAGTACCTGTATGAGGTGACTACCTCAAGCTCTAAAACCCTCAGAGGTAGTCATCACACCAATACTCCTTAGCCAACCCACAAGAATGGAGTAGTCTACAGTATCAAAAGCTTTGGCCAAGTCAATAAAAATAGTGAAGGGCGGAGGTGACAGAATTTAGGACCTTTAAGGTTGCAGTGACAAATCCATAACATGAGCGTAAACCAGGTTGCATACCAGAGACGTTGATTGAGTCGATGGAAAATGTTCCAGCTTCATGGATGGCGTGGATCTCCACAGCGAGTGTGAGCTTTGATCAGCGTAGTTATTTGATTAAAAAACGTCCCTCTGCATTCTGTGGAGAAATGTGGTGGATCACCTAGAGGGGAATAGATCACTGTAACAGAGTGACGAGGAAGCTCTTGTCACTTCAGAGGGGAATAGATCACCGTAACAGACTGAAGAGGAAGCTCTTGTCACTTCAGAGGGGAATAGATCACCGTAACAGAGTGAAGAGGAAGCTCTTGTCACATCAGAGGGGAATAGATCACCGTAACAGAGTGAAGAGGAAGCTCTTGTCACTTCAGAGGGGAATAGATCACCGTAACAGAGTGAAGAGGAAGCTCTTGTCACATCAGAGGGGAATAGATCACCGTAACAGAGTGAAGAGGAAGCTCTTGTCACATCAGAGGGGAATAGATCACCGTAACAGAGTGAAGAGGAAGCTCTTGTCACATCAGAGGGGAATAGATCACCGTAACAGAGTGAAGAGGAAGCTCTTGTCACATCAGAGGGGAATAGATCACCGTAACAGAGTGAAGAGGAAGCTCTTGTCACTTCAGAGGGGAATAGATCACCGTAACAGAGTGAAGAGGAAGCTCTTGTCACATCAGAGGGGAATAGATCACCGTAACAGAGTGAAGAGGAAGCTCTTGTCACATCAGAGGGGAATAGATCACCGTAACAGAGTGAAGAGGAAGCTCTTGTCACATCAGAGGGGAATAGATCACCGTAACAGAGTGAAGAGGAAGCTCTTGTCACTTCAGAGGGGAATAGATCACAACAGAGTGAAGAGGAAGCTCTTGTCACTTCAGCCACATCAGAGGGGAATAGATCACTGTAACAGAGTGAAGAGGAAGCTCTTGTCACTTCAGAGGGGAATAGATCCACATCAGAGGGAATAGATCACTCAGAGGGGAATAACAGAGCAAAGAGGAAGCTCTTGTCACTTCAGCCACATCAGAGGGGAATAGATCACTGTAACAGAGCAAAGAGGAAGCTCTTGTCACATCAGCCACATCAGAGGGGAATAGATCACTGTGACAGGAAACTCTTATCACATCAGATGGGAATAGGTCACTGTAACAGGAAGCTCTTATCACGTCAGATGGGAATAGGTCACTGTAACAGGAAGCTCTTATCACATCAGATGGGAATAGGTCACTGTAACAGGAAGCTCTTATGACATCAGATGGGAATAGGTCACTGTAACAGGAAGCTCTTATCACATCAGAGGGGAATAGGTCACTGTAACAGGAAGCTCTTATCACATCAGCCACATCAGAGGGGAATAGATCACTGTAACAGGAAGCTCTTATCACATCAGATGGGAATAGGTCACTGTAACAGGAAGCTCTTGTCACATCAGATGGGAATAGGTCACTGTAACAGGAAGCTCTTGTCACATCAGATGGGAATAGGTCACTGTAACAGGAAGCTCTTATCACATCAGATGGGAATAGATCACTGTAACAGGAAGCTCTTATCACATCAGATGGGAATAGATCACTGTAACAGGAAGCTCTTATCACATCAGCCACATCAGATGGGAATAGGTCACTGTAACAGGAAGCTCTTATCACATCAGATGGGAATAGGTCACTGTAACAGGAAACTCTTGTCACATCAGAGGGGAATAGGTCACTGTAACAGGAAGCTCTTATCACATCAGATGGGAATAGATCACTGTAACAGGAAGCTCTTATCACATCAGCCACATCAGAAGGGAATAGGTCACTGTAACAGGAAACTCTTGTCACATCAGATGGGAATAGGTCACTGTAACAGGAAACTCTTGTCACATCATCCACATCAGAAGGGAATAGGTCACTGTAACAGGAAGCTCTTATCACATCAGCCACATCGGATGGGAATAGGTCACTGTAACAGGAAGCTCTTATCACATCAGATGGGAATAGGTCACTGTAACAGGAAGCTCTTATCACATCAGATGGGAATAGGTCACTGTAACAGGAAGCTCTTATCACATCAGATGGGAATAGGTCACTTTAACAGGAAGCTCTTATCACATCAGATGGGAATAGGTCACTGTAACAGGAAGCTCTTATCACATCAGCCACATCAGAAGGGAATAGGTCACTGTAACAGGAAGCTCTTATCACATCAGCCACATCAGAAGGGAATAGGTCACTGTAACAGGAAGCTCTTATCACATCAGCCACATCAGATGGGAATAGGTCACTGTAACAGGAAGCTCTTATCACATCAGATGGGAATAGGTCACTGTAACAGGAAGCTCTTATCACATCAGATGGGAATAGATCACTGTAACAGGAAGCTCTTATCACATCAGCCACATCGGATGGGAATAGGTCACTGTAACAGGAAGCTCTTATCACATCAGATGGGAATAGGTCACTGTAACAGGAAGCTCTTATCACATCAGATGGGAATAGGTCACTGTAACAGGAAGCTCTTATCACATCAGCCACATCGGATGGGAATAGGTCACTGTAACAGGAAGCTCTTATCACATCAGATGGGAATAGGTCACTGTAACAGGAAGCTCTTATCACATCAGATGGGAATAGGTCACTGTAACAGGAAGCTCTTATCACATCAGATGGGAATAGGTCACTGTAACAGGAAGCTCTTATCACATCAGAGGGGAATAGGTCACTGTAACAGGAAGCTCTTATCACATCAGCCACATCAGAAGGGAATTAGGTCACTGTAACAGGAAGCTCTTATCACATCAGCCACATCAGAAGGGAATAGGTCACTGTAACAGGAAGCTCTTATCACATCAGCCACATCAGATGGGAATAGGTCACTGTAACAGGAAGCTCTTATCACATCAGATGGGAATAGGTCACTGTAACAGGAAGCTCTTATCACATCAGATGGGAATAGGTCACTGTAACAGGAAGCTCTTATCACATCAGAGGGGAATAGGTCACTGTAACAGGAAGCTCTTATCACATCAGAGGGGAATAGGTCACTGTAACAGGAAACTCTTATCACATCAGATGGGAATAGGTCACTGTAACAGGAAGCTCTTATCACATCAGAAGGGAATAGGTCACTGTAACAGGAAGCTCTTATCACATCAGTCACATCAGAGGGGAATAGATCACTGTAACAGGAAGCTCTTATCACATCAGAGGGGAATAGGTCACTGTAACAGGAAACTCTTATCACATCAGAGGGGAATAGATCACTGTAACAGGAAACTCTTGTCACATCAGAGGGGAATAGATCACTGTAACAGGAAACTCTTATCACATCAGAGGGGAATAGATCACTGTAACAGGAAGCTCTTGTCACATCAGATGGGAATAGGTCACTGTAACAGGAAGCTCTTATCACATCAGATGGGAATAGATCACTGTAACAGGAAGCTCTTATCACATCAGCCACATCAGAAGGGAATAGGTCACTGTAACAGGAAACTCTTATCACATCAGATCACATCAGATGGGAATAGGTCACTGTAACAGGAAACTCTTATCACATCAGATGGGAATAGGTCACTGTAACAGGAAGCTCTTATCACATCAGAGGGGAATAGGTCACTGTAACAGGAAGCTCTTATCACATCAGCTAGGTCACTGTAACAGATTATCACATCAGAAATAGGTCACTGTAACAGGAAGCTCTTATCACATCAGTGTAACACATCAGATGGGAATAGGTCACTGTAACAGGAAGCTCTTATCACATCAGAGGGGAATAGAATAGGTCACTGTAACAGGAAACTCTTGTCACATCAGAGGGAATAGATCACTGTAACAGGAAACTCTTATCACATCAGAGGGGAATAGATCACTGTAACAGGAAGCTCTTGTCACATCAGATGGGAATAGGTCACTGTAACAGGAAGCTCTTATCACATCAGAGGGAATAGATCACTGTAACAGGAAACTCTTGTCACATCAGAGGGAATAGATCACTGTAACAGGAAACTCTTATCACATCAGAGGGAATAGATCACTGTAACAGGAAGCTCTTGTCACATCAGATGGGAATAGGTCACTGTAACAGGAAGCTCTTATCACATCAGAGGGGAATAGGTCACTGTAACAGGAAGCTCTTATCACATCAGCTACATCAGATGGGAATAGGTCACTGTAATAGGAAGCTCTTATCACATCAGCTACATCAGATGGGAATAGGTCACTGTAACAGGAAACTCTTATCACATCAGATGGGAATAGGTCACTGTAACAGGAAACTCTTGTCACATCAGAGGGGGAATAGGTCACTGTAACAGGAAGCTCTTATCACATCAGCCACATCAGAGGGGAATAGGTCACTGTAACAGGAAGCTCTTATCACATCAGCCACATCAGAAGGGAATAGGTCACTGTAACAGGAAGCTCTTATCACATCAGCCACATCAGAGGGGAAATAGAGGCAAGCCAAAGAAGAAACATTCTGATTCATTACCCTTCTCATGGAGATCCTATCCACATTGAGCTCCTGCAATGGCCTGTTTAAAATACTGAAGTTCTGTATCGTCCTGATACAACCAAGTTAAATAAAGGTCCAATAAATACATGTAAATACATAAACATGCGCTTAGCATCATGTAGCCCTTACAAGACAACATACTGCTAGCAGAAGTGCAAATAAAGAGTATTGGTAAATAAATGATGTGTACATGATTTATAAATAGCCTATGAAACCAAATGCATTTTCTTTTTATCTGGGTTTTTAGAAAACAAAAACATGGGATCAGATAGGGTTGGTGTCCTCTACTTTTTATTGTATCTCTAAACCTCAGACATCATTCATTTTCCTTGTGTTTGGGTTGGTGGGGGGGCTATAAACACTGACCTGAAAACAACACTAAAGTCCTGTTCAGTTCAAAGGCCTGCCACATATTGTACATTGGCCTGGGAAGTCCTTTTGGGAGTCCAGTGATGAGACAGCTTTTTTTCATAGTTACTGTATCTGCTCTTTTCATGTTTAGTTTGCTGTTTCTCTTTTTTTACTGTCGTCAACATTTTTCTCCAGTGGATCCCACTGCTTAGGAGCTGGAGTAGCTCAACATAAATACATCATGAACTGAAATGCCAGAGTTTACAGGGTTTACAGGGTTTACAGGGTTTACAGGGTTACAGGGTTTACAGGTTTACAGTTTACAGGGTTTACAGGGTTTACAGGGTTTACAGGGTTTATAGGGTTTACAGGGTTTATAGGGTTTACAGGGTTTATAGGGTTTACAGGGTTTACAGGGTTTATAGGGTTTACAGGGTTTACAGGGTTTATAGGGTTTACAGGGTTTACAGGGTTTATAGGGTTTACAGGGTTTGGGTTTACAGGGTTTACAGGGTTTACAGGGTTTACAGAGTTTACAGGGTTTACAGGGTTTACAGAGTTTACAGGGTTTACAGGGTTTACAGGGTTTACAGAGTTTACAGGGTTTACAGGGTTTACAGGGTTTACAGGGTTTACAGGGTTTACAGGGTTTACAGGGTTTACAGGGTTTACAGGGTTTACAGGGTTTATAGGGTTTACAGGGTTTACAGGGTTTACAGGGTTTACAGGGTTTACAGAGTTTACAGGGTTTACAGGGTTTACAGGGTTTACAGGGTTTACAGGGTTTACAGAGTTTACAGGGTTTACAGGGTTTACAGGGTTTACAGAGTTTACAGGGTTTACAGGGTTTACAGGGTTTACAGGGTTTACATGGTTTACAGGGTTTACAGAGTTTACAGGGTTTACAGTGTTTACAGGGTTTACAGGGTTTACAGAGTTTACAGGGTTTACAGTGTTTACAGGGTTTACAGGGTTTACAGGGTTTACAGTGTTTACAGGGTTTACAGGGTTTACAGGGTTTACAGTGTTTACAGCGTTTACAGGGTTTACAGGGTTTTACAGCGTTTACAGGGTTTACAGGGTTTACAGTGTTTACAGGGTTTACAGGGTTACAGGGTTTACAGAGTTTACAGGGTTTACAGGGTTTACAGTGTTTACAGGGTTTACAGGTTTACAGGGTTTACAGTGTTTACAGGGTTTACAGGGTTTACAGGGTTTTACATGGTTTACAGGGTTTACAGGGTTTACAGGGTTTACAGTGTTTACAGGGTTTACAGTGTTTACAGTGTTTACAGGGTTTACAGGGTTTACAGGGTTTACAGGGTTTACAGGGTTTACAGTGTTTACAGAGTTTACAGGGTTTACAGGGTTTACAGTGTTTACAGGGTTTACAGGGTTTATAGCATTTACAGGGTTTACAGAGTTTACAGGGTTTACAGTGTTTACAGGGTTTACAGGGTTTACAGAGTTTACAGGGTTTACAGAGTTTACAGGGTTTACAGCGTTTACAGGGTTTACAGGGTTTACAGGGTTTACAGCGTTTACAGGGTTTACAGCGTTTACAGGGTTTACATGATTTACATGGTTTACAGGGTTTACAGGGTTTACAGGGTTTACAGGGTTTACAGTGTTTACATGGTTTACAGGGTTTACAGGGTTTACAGGGTTTACAGCAGGGGTGTCAAACTCAAATACCCAGTGGGCCAAAATGTAAAACCTGAACAAAGTCACGGGCCAACATTGAACAAATTAACCTTTTAATATGGACCCAAACAAGTTTTGCTTTAACATTGAATATGGAACAAGCATCGCTTATTACCATACAATATATCATTTAGTAGTGGAGACATGCAAAATCGAATTTCAAATGAAAAAACACATCAATGGCATTCATTTATTAAATAAATAAAATTTAAATAAAAATTGTATGCCTCTTTTTTTTCCTTTTTCCTTTTTTTTTAAATACCAAAATAAACTTTTTCCACTGGCTAATAATTTTACAAATAAAATGATAATAAATCAATCAACCATTCAAGCCCATGCCTTGTAGCAAGAAAAAGTGCATAAAGAAAACGTTAATTATTGCACACTGGTCTAATCTGATGTGCCCAAGCCAGATACCTGGCATCTCTTCTTGGATGCTAGTTCATCAATGTCTGGGCTCAAGCTCTGAGCTGAAGAAATCCTCAGTATCGAGCGAAGATGTTCATCAGTCAGACGTCTCCTGTGAGATGTTTTGGTCATCTTCATCGAGGAGAAAAGTTGCTCGCATAGATAAGTGCTGCCGAACATGGAGAGCATCTGAGCAGCTTGGGTGCGGAGCTGAGGCATTGTGTCAGGGATGAACCGTGGAAACTGTGCGGCGCCCACAGCATCATACTTTGACTTCAGCGTGTCGTTGCACTGGAGTTCAATCAGCTCCATTTGGATGTTGGTTGGTGCATTTTCCACATCAACTGCGAAGGGATTACTAAGCAGTTCAAACTTGCATTTCTGGGCATCGAAGTCGGCAAATCGCCGGCTAAACTCAGCGGCGAGAACACTGAGTTTTTCAGCAAACTGTGCGCATGGGAACACGGCGGTAGAGATCTGCGCTTTTATGGATTGGCAGCAGGGAAAATTGCAAGGGTTTCCTTGCAGCATCTGATTCTCCCACAGGCACAGTTTAGTTTTGAAGGCCCTCACTGCAGCGTACATGTCTGTGATGATGCGCCCCCGCCCCTGAAGCTGCAGGTTCAGCGCATCGAGATGGCTTGAGATGTCACAGAGAAAGGCCAGCTCACACAGGAACTTTTGCTCCCGGAGCTCTGCTGTATCCTTCCCTATTGGTTTCCAGGAATTGACATATTTCCTCACGCAGCTCGAAACATCTGTTCAGTACTTTTCCTCTGCTTAGCCATCTCACCTCTGTGTGATACGGCACGTCTGCGTATTCCGAACCACACTCCTCCAGAAAAGATTTAAACTGGCGGTGATTTAGACCTTTGGCTCTTATAAAGTTAACTACCTGTGTTACTGTGGTCTTAACATGTTCCATCTTTAGGGCTTTGGCACACAGTGCTTCCTGATGTATGATGCAGTGGTAAACAGTTAGCTCACCTGCACAGTTCTCTTCCCGCATCTTCTCCCGAACCATGCCCACCAGTCCACTCTTTTTACCGCACATCGCTGGCGCACCATCTGTCGTTAATCCAACGAGTTTATCCCACGGCAGCTTTATTTCAGTTACACATTTGGAAACCTCCTCAAAGATTTCCTTTCCTGTGGTTGTGCCATGCATTGATTTGAATCCTAATAGCTCCTCCGTAACACACAGATTTGAGTCCACTCCACGGATGAAGACTGACAGCTGAGCAGTATCAGATGCGTCGCAGCTCTCATCCACAGCGAGGGAGAACGCAACAAAATCTTTTCCCTTTTCCATCAGCTGGTCATACAGATTGGTGGCAAGATCACATGTGCGATCAGCTACTGTGTTCCTGCTCAGGCTCACGTTTGAAAATGCTTGTTTTTTCTCTGGGCATACGAGGTCACAAACCTTCATCATGCACTTTTTCATGAACTCTCCCTCATTAAAGGGCTGGGCTGATTTTGCGATCTCTGCTGCCACTATATAACTAGCCTTTACAGCAGCCTCGCTTTGTGATGTGGCTTTTTTAAACATATTCTGTTGTGAAACCAAACTTCTTTTCATCTCCTCTACTTTCTGGTTCCTTTGAGTCATGTCCAGGTCCTTGTATTTGTCATGGTGTTTCGTTTCATAGTGTCGTCTAATGTTGTACTCCTTACTTACAGCCACATTGACTCCACAAACAAGACAAACAGGTTTGTCTTTTACATATGTAAACAGATATTCTGCCTCCCACTTGTCCAGAAAGCTCCTGTTTTCTGCCTTTCTTATCGCCATTTTTGGGAAGGGTTAGCTCGCTGACACTTGTAGCGTCTATGTTGCTATGACTACTGTCAAAGAGGAGAGAGCGTTTCTGGGTCCTGTCCTGATTGGCGCGCGAAAACAGCAGAGCATTATGGGATTCGTAGTATTAGTGGTGAATGCGCTGTATAATACCGGCGGGCCAGCTCTAGTAGTAATTTGGTATTGTCTCGCGGGCCAAATATAATTACCCCGCGGGCCAAATTTGGCCCACGGGCCAGAGTTTGACACCCATGGTTTACAGGGTTTACAGGGTTTACAGAGTTTACAGGGTTTACAGGGTTTATAGCATTTACAGGGTTTACAGAGTTTACAGGGTTTACAGGGTTAACAGGGTTTACAGGGTTAACAGGGTTAACAGGGTTTACAGGGTTTATAGCGTTTACAGGGTTTACAGAGTTTACAGGGTTTACAGGGTTAACAGGGTTTACAGAGTTTACAGGGTTTACAGGGTTAACAGGGTTTACAGGGTTTACAGGGTTTACAGGGTTTATAGCGTTTACAGGGTTTACAGAGTTTACAGAGTTTACAGGGTTAACAGGGTTTACAGGGTTTACAGGGTTTACAGGGTTAACAGGGTTTACAGGGTTTATAGCGTTTACAGGGTTTACAGAGTTTACAGAGTTTACAGGGTTAACAGGGTTTACAGGGTTTACAGAGTTTACAGCATTTACAGGGTTTACAGGGTTTACAGGGTAATGAATGTGTCGTGAAAATGCGGTGTGATCGTGCTGCCTGCCCCTTGTCATAATTTATTACTGTACACACAGCCACACCTCCTCATTAGTAGGCCAACACACACCTCCTCATCAGTAGGCCAACACACACCTCCTCATCAGTAGAGCAACACACACAGCCACACCTCCTCGTCAGTAGGCCAACACACACAGCCACACCTCCTCATCAGTAGGTCAACACACACCTCCTCATCAGTAGGCCAACACACACCTCCTCATCAGTAGGCCATCACACACAGCCACACCTTCTCATAAGGAGGCCAACACACACAGCCACACCTTCTCATCAGTAGGCCAACACACACAGCCACACCTTCTCATCAGTAGGCCAACACACACAGCTCCACCTCCTCATCTGTAGGCCAACACACACCTCCTCATCAGTAGGCCAACACACACAGCCACACCTTCTCATCAGTAGGCCAACACACACAGCCACACCTCCTCATCAGTAGGCCAACACACACAGCCCCACCTCCTCATCAGTAGGTCAACACACACCTCCTCATCAGTAGGCCAACACACACAGCCACACCTTCTCATCTGTAGGCCAACACACACAGCCCCACCTTCTCATCTGTAGGCCAACACACACCTCCTCATCAGTAGGCCAACACACACAGCCACACCTTCTCATCAGTAGGCCAACACACACAGCCACACCTCCTCATCAGTAGGCCAACACACACAGCCACACCTCCTCATCAGTAGGCCAACACACACAGCCACACCTCCTCATCAGTAGGCCAACACACACAGCCACACCTCTTCATCAGTAGGCCAACACACACAGCCACACCTCCTCATCTGTGGCCAACACACACAGCCACACCTCCTCATCAGTAGGCCAACACACACAGCCACACCTTCTCATCAGTAGGCCAACACACACAGCCACACCTCCTCATCAGTAGGCCAACACACACAGCCACACCTCTTCATCAGTAGGCCAACACACACAGCCACACCTCCTCATCTGTGGCCAACACACACAGTCACACCTCCTCATCAGTAGGCCAACACACACCTCCTCATCAGTAGGCCAACACACACCTTCTCATCAGTAGGCCATAACACACAGCTCCACCTCCTCATCTGTAGGCCAACACACACAGCCCCACCTCCTCATCTGTGGCCAACACACACAGCCCCACCTCCTCATCAGTAGCCCAACACACACAGCTCCACCTCCTCATCTGTAGGCCAACACACACCTCCTCATCAGTAGGCCAACACACACAGCTCCACCTCATCAGTAGGCCAACACACACCTCCTCATCAGTAGGCCAACACACACACCACCACACTCATTGTCATTCTCATTTCTCTAGGTCATAACAGTATATTTTTTTCAGGCCCTAGGCTCTTATCTATATTCACTATACCCTGTGGGTTTGTACTAAGTGTTACAGTGAATTTATGGTCCTAATGAAACATTATGCCATTCTAATTGCATCTGAACACTTCCTCCAGTTCTGTAAGGCCAACAACACAGTTGGCAGACTGTTTTTGTGTTACATGTTATGCCATTCTACATTTGTGCAAAAGTGGCAGACTGTTTTCTGTTATGCCATTCTCATTGTGTTACAGTTGGCAGACTGTTTTCAACACACCATTCTACTTGTGTTACAGTTGGCTGTTTTCAGTGTTTTCAAGTGTTATGCCATTCTACATTGTGTTACAGTTGGCAGACTGTTTTTCAGGTGTTATGCCATTCTACATTGTGTTACAGTTGGCAGACTGTTTTCAGGTGTTATGCCATTCTACATTGTGTTACTGTTGGCAGACTGTTTTTTCAAGTGTTATGCCATTCTACATTGTGTTACAGTTGGCAGACTGTTTTCAGGTGTTATGCCATTCTACATTGTGTTACAGTTGGCAGACTGTTTTCAGGTGTTATGCCATTCTACATTGTGTTACAGTTGGCAGGCTGTTTTCCAGTGTTATGCCATTCTACATTGTGTTACAGTTGGCAGGCTGTTTTCAAGTGTTATGCCATTCTACATTGTGTTACAGTTGGCAGACTGTTTTCAGGTGTTATGCCATTCTACATTGTGTTACAGTTGGCAGACTGTTTTCAGGTGTTATGCCATTCTACATTGTGTTACAGTTGGCAGACTGTTTTCAAGTGTTATGCCATTCTACATTGTGTTACAGTTGGCAGACTGTTTTCAGGTGTTATGCCATTCTACATTGTGTTACAGTTGGCAGGCTGTTTTCAGGTGTTATGCCATTCTACATTGTGTTACAGTTGGCAGACTGTTTTCAGGTGTTATGCCATTCTACATTGTGTTACAGTTGGCAGACTGTTTTCAGGTGTTATGCCATTCTACATTGTGTTACAGTTGGCAGGCTGTTTTCAGGTGTTATGCCATTCTACATTGTGTTACAGTTGGCAGGCTGTTTTCAGGTGTTATGCCATTCTACATTGTGTTACAGTTGGCAGACTGTTTTCAGGTGTTATGCCATTCTACATTGTGTTACAGTTGGCAGACTGTTTTCAGGTGTTATGCCATTCTACATTGTGTTACAGTTGGCAGGCTGTTTTCAGGTGTTATGCCATTCTACATTGTGTTACAGTTGGCAGACTGTTTTCAGGTGTTATGCCATTCTACATTGTGTTACAGTTGGCAGACTGTTTTCAGGTGTTATGCCATTCTACATTGTGTTACAGTTGGCAGACTGTTTTCAGGTGTTATGCCATTCTACATTGTGTTACAGTTGGCAGGCTGTTTTCAGGTGTTATGCCATTCTACATTGTGTTACAGTTGGCAGACTGTTTTCAGGTGTTATGCCATTCTACATTGTGTTACAGTTGGCAGACTGTTTTCAGGTGTTATGCCATTCTACATTGTGTTACAGTTGGCAGGCTGTTTTCAGGTGTTATGCCATTCTACATTGTGTTACAGTTGGCAGACTGTTTTCAGGTGTTATGCCATTCTACATTGTGTTACAGTTGGCAGACTGTTTTCAGGTGTTATGCCATTCTACATTGTGTTACAGTTGGCAGACTGTTTTCAGGTGTTATGCCATTCTACATTGTGTTACAGTTGGCAGACTGTTTTCAGGTGTTATGCCATTCTACATTGTGTTACAGTTGGCAGACTGTTTTCAGGTGTTATGCCATTCTACATTGTGTTACAGTTGGCAGACTGTTTTCAGGTGTTATGCCATTCTACATTGTGTTACAGTTGGCAGACTGTTTTCAGGTGTTATGCCATTCTACATTGTGTTACAGTTGGCAGACTGTTTTCAGGTGTTATGCCATTCTACATTGTGTTACAGTTGGCAGACTGTTTTCAGGTGTTATGCCATTCTACATTGTGTTACAGTTGGCAGACTGTTTTCAGGTGTTATGCCATTCTACATTGTGTTACAGTTGGCAGACTGTTTTCAGGTGTTATGCCATTCTACATTGTGTTACAGTTGGCAGACTGTTTTCAGGTGTTATGCCATTCTACATTGTGTTACAGTTGGCAGACTGTTTTCAGGTGTTATGCCATTCTACATTGTGTTACAGTTGGCAGACTGTTTTCAGGTGTTATGCCATTCTACATTGTGTTACAGTTGGCAGACTGTTTTCAGGTGTTATGCCATTCTACATTGTGTTACAGTTGGCAGACTGTTTTCAGGTGTTATGCCATTCTACATTGTGTTACAGTTGGCAGGCTGTTTTCAGGTGTTATGCCATTCTACATTGTGTTACAGTTGGCAGACTGTTTTCAGGTGTTATGCCATTCTACATTGTGTTACAGTTGGCAGACTGTTTTCAGGTGTTATGCCATTCTACATTGTGTTACAGTTGGCAGACTGTTTTCAGGTGTTATGCCATTCTACATTGTGTTACAGTTGGCAGACTGTTTTCAGGTGTTATGCCATTCTACATTGTGTTACAGTTGGCAGACTGTTTTCAGGTGTTATGCCATTCTACATTGTGTTACAGTTGGCAGACTGTTTTCAGGTGTTATGCCATTCTACATTGTGTTACAGTTGGCAGACTGTTTTCAGGTGTTATGCCATTCTACATTGTGTTACAGTTGGCAGACTGTTTTCAGGTGTTATGCCATTCTACATTGTGTTACAGTTGGCAGACTGTTTTCAGGTGTTATGCCATTCTACATTGTGTTACAGTTGGCAGACTGTTTTCAGGTGTTATGCCATTCTACATTGTGTTACAGTTGGCAGACTGTTTTCAGGTGTTATGCCATTCTACATTGTGTTACAGTTGGCAGACTGTTTTCAGGTGTTATGCCATTCTACATTGTGTTACAGTTGGCAGACTGTTTTCAGGTGTTATGCCATTCTACATTGTGTTACAGTTGGCAGACTGTTTTCAGGTGTTATGCCATTCTACATTGTGTTACAGTTGGCAGACTGTTTTCAGGTGTTATGCCATTCTACATTGTGTTACAGTTGGCAGACTGTTTTCAGGTGTTATGCCATTCTACATTGTGTTACAGTTGGCAGACTGTTTTCAGGTGTTATGCCATTCTACATTGTGTTACAGTTGGCAGACTGTTTTCAGGTGTTATGCCATTCTACATTGTGTTACAGTTGGCAGACTGTTTTCAGGTGTTATGCCATTCTACATTGTGTTACAGTTGGCAGACTGTTTTCAGGTGTTATGCCATTCTACATTGTGTTACAGTTGGCAGACTGTTTTCAGGTGTTATGCCATTCTACATTGTGTTACAGTTGGCAGACTGTTTTCAGGTGTTATGCCATTCTACATTGTGTTACAGTTGGCAGACTGTTTTCAGGTGTTATGCCATTCTACATTGTGTTACAGTTGGCAGACTGTTTTCAGGTGTTATGCCATTCTACATTGTGTTACAGTTGGCAGACTGTTTTCAGGTGTTATGCCATTCTACATTGTGTTACAGTTGGCAGACTGTTTTCAGGTGTTATGCCATTCTACATTGTGTTACAGTTGGCAGACTGTTTTCAGGTGTTATGCCATTCTACATTGTGTTATTGTGTTTTCACAGTTGGTGTTACAGTTGGCACTGTTTTCAGGTGTTATGCCATTCTACATTGTGTTACAGTTGGCAGACTGTTTTCAGGTGTTATGCCATTCTACATTGTGTTACAGTTGGCAGACTGTTTTCAGGTGTTATGCCATTCTACATTGTGTTACAGTTGGCAGACTGTTTTCAGGTGTTATGCCATTCTACATTGTGTTACAGTTTATGCCATTCTACATTGACTGTTTTCAGGTGTTATGCCATTCTACATTGTGTTACAGTTGGCAGACTGTTTTCAGGTGTTATGCCATTCTACATTGTGTTACAGTTGGCAGACTGTTTTCAGGTGTTATGCCATTCTACATTGTGTTACAGTTGGCAGACTGTTTTCAGGTGTTATGCCATTCTACATTGTGTTACAGTTGGCAGACTGTTTTCAGGTGTTATGCCATTCTACATTGTGTTACAGTTGGCAGACTGTTTTCAGGTGTTATGCCATTCTACATTGTGTTACAGTTGGCAGACTGTTTTCAGGTGTTATGCCATTCTACATTGTGTTACAGTTGGCAGACTGTTTTCAGGTGTTATGCCATTCTACATTGTGTTACAGTTGGCAGACTGTTTTCAGGTGTTATGCCATTCTACATTGTGTTACAGTTGGCAGACTGTTTTCAGGTGTTATGCCATTCTACATTGTGTTACAGTTGGCAGACTGTTTTCAGGTGTTATGCCATTCTACATTGTGTTACAGTTGGCAGACTGTTTTCAGGTGTTATGCCATTCTACATTGTGTTACAGTTGGCAGACTGTTTTCAGGTGTTATGCCATTCTACATTGTGTTACAGTTGGCAGACTGTTTTCAGTGTTATGCCATTCTACATTGTGTTACAGTTGGCAGACTGTTTTCAGGTGTTATGCCATTCTACATTGTGTTACAGTTGGCAGACTGTTTTCAGGTGTTATGCCATTCTACATTGTGTTACAGTTGGCAGACTGTTTTCAGGTGTTATGCCATTCTACATTGTGTTACAGTTGGCAGACTGTTTTCAGGTGTTATGCCATTCTACATTGTGTTACAGTTGGCAGGCTGTTTTCAGGTGTTATGCCATTCTACATTGTGTTACAGTTGGCAGACTGTTTTCAGGTGTTATGCCATTCTACATTGTGTTACAGTTGGCAGACTGTTTTCAGGTGTTATGCCATTCTACATTGTGTTTACAGTTGGCAGACTGTTTTTCAGGTGTTATGCCATTCTACATTTGTGTTACAGTTGGCAGACTGTTTTCAGGTGTTATGCCATTCTACATTGTGTTACAGTTGGCAGACTGTTTTCAGGTGTTATGCCATTCTACATTGTGTTACAGTTGGCAGACTGTTTTCAGGTGTTATGCCATTCTACATTGTGTTACAGTTGGCAGACTGTTTTCAGGTGTTATGCCATTCTACATTGTGTTACAGTTGGCAGACTGTTTTCAGGTGTTATGCCATTCTACATTGTGTTACAGTTGGCAGACTGTTTTCCAGGTGTTATGCCATTCTACATTGTGTTACAGTTGGCAGACTGTTTTCAGGTGTTATGCCATTCTACATTTGTGTTACAGTTGGCAGACTGTTTTCAGGTGTTATGCCATTCTATGCATTGTGTTACAGTTGGCAGACTGTTTTCAGGTGTTATGCCATTCTACATTGTGTTACAGTTGGCAGACTGTTTTCAGGTGTTATGCCATTCTACATTGTGTTACAGTTGGCAGACTGTTTTTCAGGTGTTATGCCATTCTACATTGTGTTACAGTTGGCAGACTGTTTTCAGGTGTTATGCCATTCTACATTGTGTTACAGTTGGCAGACTGTTTTCAGGTGTTATGCCATTCTACATTGTGTTACAGTTGGCAGACTGTTTTCAGGTGTTATGCCATTCTACATTGTGTTACAGTTGGCAGACTGTTTTCAGGTGTTATGCCATTCTACATTGTGTTACAGTTGGCAGACTGTTTTCAGGTGTTATGCCATTCTACATTGTGTTACAGTTGGCAGACTGTTTTCAGGTGTTATGCCATTCTACATTGTGTTACAGTTGGCAGACTGTTTTCAGGTGTTATGCCATTCTACATTGTGTTACAGTTGGCAGACTGTTTTCAGGTGTTATGCCATTCTACATTGTGTTACAGTTGGCAGACTGTTTTCAGGTGTTATGCCATTCTACATTGTGTTACAGTTGGCAGACTGTTTTGTTATGCAGGTGTTATGTTTTCCATTCTACATTGTGTTACAGTTGGCAGACTGTTTTCAGGTGTTATGCCATTCTACATTGTGTTACAGTTGGCAGACTGTTTTCAGGTGTTATGCCATTCTACATTTGTGTTTTCAGGTGTTTGCAGTTGGCAGACTGTTTTCAGGTGTTATGCCATTCTACATTGTGTTACAGTTGGCAGACTGTTTTCAGGTGTTATGCCATTCTACATTGTGTTACAGTTGGCAGGCTGTTTTCAGGTGTTATGCCATTCTACATTGTGTTACAGTTGGCAGACTGTTTTCAGGTGTTATGCCATTCTACATTGTGTTACAGTTGGCAGACTGTTTTCAGGTGTTATGCCATTCTACATTGTGTTACAGTTGGCAGACTGTTTTCAGGTGTTATGCCATTCTACATTTGTGTTACAGTTGGCAGACTGTTTTCAGGTGTTATGCCATTCTACATTGTGTTACAGTTGGCAGACTGTTTTCAGGTGTTATGCCATTCTACATTGTGTTACAGTTGGCAGACTGTTTTCAGGTGTTATGCCATTCTACATTGTGTTACAGTTGGCAGACTGTTTTCAGGTGTTATGCCATTCTACATTGTGTTACAGTTGGCAGACTGTTTTCAGGTGTTATGCCATTCTACATTGTGTTACAGTTGGCAGACTGTTTTCAGGTGTTATGCCATTCTACATTGTGTTACAGTTGGCAGACTGTTTCAGTTGTGTTTTTCTACATTTGTGTTACAGTTGGCAGACTGTTTTCAGGTGTTATGCCATTCTACATTGTGTTACAGTTGGCAGACTGTTTTCAGGTGTTATGCCATTCTACATTGTGTTACAGTTGGCAGACTGTTTTCAGGTGTTATGCCATTCTACATTGTGTTACAGTTGGCAGACTGTTTTCAGGTGTTATGCCATTCTACATTGTGTTACAGTTGGCAGACTGTTTTCAGGTGTTATGCCATTCTACATTGTGTTACAGTTGGCAGACTGTTTTCAGGTGTTATGCCATTCTACATTGTGTTACAGTTGGCAGGCTGTTTTGCCATTCTAGTGTGTTATGCCATTCTACATTGTGTTACAGTTGGCAGACTGTTTTCAGGTGTTATGCCATTCTACATTGTGTTACAGTTGGCAGACTGTTTTCAGGTGTTATGCCATTCTACATTGTGTTACAGTTGGCAGACTGTTTTCAGGTGTTATGCCATTCTACACTACATTGTGTTACAGTTGGCAGACTGTTTTCAGGTGTTATGCCATTCTACATTGTGTTACAGTTGGCAGACTGTTTTCAGGTGTTATGCCATTCTACATTGTGTTACAGTTGGCAGACTGTTTTCAGGTGTTATGCCATTCTACATTTGTGTTACAGTTGGCAGACTGTTTTCAGGTGTTATGCCATTCTACATTGTGTTACAGTTGGCAGACTGTGTGTTATGCAGTCTACATTGTGTTAGACTGTTTTCAGGTGTTATGCCATTCTACATTGTGTTACAGTTGGCAGACTGTTTTCAGGTGTTATGCCATTCTACATTTGTGTTACAGTTGGCAGACTGTTTCAGGTGTTATGCCATTCTACATTGTGTTACAGTTGGCAGACTGTTTTCAGGTGTTATGCCATTCTACATTGTGTTACAGTTGGCAGACTGTTTTCAGGTGTTATGCCATTCTACATTGTGTTACAGTTGGCAGACTGTTTTCAGGTGTTATGCCATTCTACATTGTGTTACAGTTGGCAGACTGTTTTCAGGTGTTATGCCATTCTACATTGTGTTACAGTTGGCAGACTGTTTTCAGGTGTTATGCCATTCTACATTGTGTTACAGTTGGCAGACTGTTTTCAGGTGTTATGCCATTGTGTTACAGTTGGCAGGCTGTTTTTTCCAGTGTTATGCCATTCTACATTTGTGTTACAGTTGGCAGACTGTTTTCAGGTGTTATGCCATTCTTCTACATTGTGTTACAGTTGGCAGACTGTTTTTCAGGTGTTATGCCATTCTACATTGTGTTACAGTTGGCAGGCTGTTTTCAGGTGTTATGCCATTCTACATTGTGTTACAGTTGGCAGACTGTTTTCAGGTGTTATGCCATTCTACATTGTGTTACAGTTGGCAGACTGTTTTCAGGTGTTATGCCATTCTACATTGTGTTACAGTTGGCAGACTGTTTTCTGTTTTTCAGGTGTTACAGTTGCCTGTTTTCAGGTGTTATGCTTCTACATTGTGTTACAGTTGGCAGACTGTTTTCAGGTGTTATGCCATTCTACATTGTGTTACAGTTGGCAGACTGTTTTCAGGTGTTATGCCATTCTACATTGTGTTACAGTTGGCAGACTGTTTTTCAGGTGTTATGCCATTCTACATTTATGTTACAGTTGTTGGCAGACTGTTTTCAGGTGTTATGCCATTCTCTACATTTGTGGTTACAGTTGTGTTACAGTTGGCACTGTTTTCAGTGTTATGCCATTCTACATTGTGTTACAGTTGGCAGACTGTTTTCAGGTGTTATGCCATTCTACATTGTGTTACAGTTGGCAGACTGTTTTCAGGATGCCAT
>NW_027039778.1:86656-98924 GCF_034236695.1 Oncorhynchus nerka | reverse complement strand
TTGGTATCCACCATGGTCAAAGGTCAAAGGAATTGTCCGTAGAGCTCCGAGACAGGATTGTGTCGAGGCACAGATCTGGGGTAGAGTACCAAAACATTTCTGCGGCATTGAAGGTCCCCAAGAACACAGAGGCCTCCATCATTCTTAAATGGAAGAAGTTTGGAACCACCAAGACTCTTCCTCGAGTTGGCTGCCCGGCCAAACTGAGCAAACGGGGGAGAAGGGTCTTGGTCAGGGAGGTGACCAAGAGCCCAATGGTCACTCTGAAAGAGCTCCAGAGTTCCTCTGTGGAGATGGGAGAACCTTCTAGAAGGACAACCATCTCTGCAGCACTCCACCAATCAGGCCTTTATGGTAGAGTGGCCAGACAGCCCGCTTGGAGTTTGCCAAAAGGCACCTAAAGACTCTCAGACCATGAGAAACAAGATTATTTGGTCTGATGAAACCAAGATTGAACTCTTTGGCCTGAATAGCAAGCTTCATGTCTGGACACACCCTGGCACCATCCCTACGGTGAAGCATGGTGGTGGCAGCATCATTACATTTACATTTACATTTAAGTCATTTAGCAGACGCTCTTATCCAGAGCGACTTACAAATTGGTGCTTTCACCTTATGACATCCAGTGGAACAGCCACTTTACAATAGTGCATCTAAGTCTTTTAAGGGGGGTGAGAAGGATTACTTTATCCTATCCTAGGTATTCCTTAAAGAGGTGGGGTTTCAGGTGTCTCCGGAAGGTGGTGATTGACTCCGCTGTCCTGGCGTCGTGAGGGAGTTTGTTCCACCATTGGGGGGCCAGAGGTATCATGATGTGGGGGACTGGAAGACTAGTCAGGATCGAGGGAAAGATGAACGGAGCAAAGTACAGAGAGATCCTTGATGAAAATTAGCTCCAGAGGGCTCAGGACCTCAGACTGGGGTGAAGGTTCATCTTCCAACAGGACAATGACCCTAAGCACACATCCAAGACAACGTGGGAGTGGCTTCAGGACAAGTCTCTGAATGTCATTGAGTGGTAAAGCAAGATCCCGGACATCTCTGGAAAGACCTGAAAATAGCTGTGCAGCGACGTCCCCCATCCAACCTGACAGAGCTTGAGAGGATCTGCAGAGAAGAATGGGAGAAACTCCCCAAATACAGGTGTGCCAAGCTTGCAGCTTCATACCAAAGGAGACTCGATGCTGTAATCGCTGCCAAAGGTGCTTCAACAAAGTACTGAGTAAAGGGACTGAATACTGATATTTCCGTGTTTTGTTTTAAACGAATTAGCGAACATTTCTAAAAAACTGTTTTTACTTTGTCATCATGGGGCATTGTGATGTCATTATGGGGTATTGTGATGTCATTATGGGGTATTGTGATGTCATTATGGGGTATTGTGATGTCATTATGTGGTATTGTGATGTCATTATGGGGTATTGCGATGTCATTATGGGGTATTGCGATGTCATTATGGGGTATTGTGATGTCATTATGGGGTATTGTGATGTCATTATGGGGTATTGTGATGTCATTATGGGGTATTGTGATGTCATTATGGGGTATTGTGATGTCATCATGGGGTATTGTGATGTCATTATGTGGTATTGTGATGTCATTATGGGGTATTGTGATGTCATTATGGGGTATTGTGAGGTATTGTGATGTCATTATGGGGTATTGTGATGTCATTATGGGGTATTGTGATGTCATTATTGGGTATTGTGATGTCATTATGTGGTATTGTGATGTCATTATGGGGTATTGTGATGTCATTATGGGGTATTGTGATGTCATTATGGGGTATTGTGATGTCATTATGGGGTATTGTGTGTAGACTGATGAGGGTGAAAAAACAATTCAATCCATTATAGAATAAGGCTGTGACGTAACAACATTTGGGAAAAAATAAAGGGGTCTGAAAACTTTACCAACACACTGTACTGGTATAGTCTGACCATGAACACTTTATGTTACAGTGGATTAAACCACTCAACCATTCATAAACCCCAAGGCCACTTTATGTTACAGTGGATTAAACCACTCAACCATTCATAAACTCCTAGGCTTGGCGCTTGTCCTTGAAGCACGCACAAACACACAAACACACAAACACATGCAGATATAGGCAGACAGACAAAGACAAACAAGCACACACACGCACGCACGCACGCACGCACGCACGCACACACACACACACACACACACACACATATTGCTCTATTGTTGTCGCAGCTAAAAACTACAACAGTTACAAGCTCTCACAGTCTCACTGCAAAATTAGACGTCTGTCTAAAACGTGAATTTCCAATGAATTTGCTAACATCGTGCTGTCACTGGTACTGGAGACACAGCCCTTGGATCTGGAGTCTGTTTAAGACTTAATTGTCATGGACAGATGGCAGACTGGTCTAAGCTGTGAGCTCTGGCTCCTTCGATCACCGGTTCAATCCCAGAGTGGGGAACCCCACTGTAACATAAAGTTGACAGTGTCTCCTGGGGACCTGCCCCAAAGTAGACTTCACCTTAGATCTGGAGTGTTCCTTATATCAACTAGCTCTCAATGTCTTATGTCAGAATCATATCTTTCTCAAATTTTAAGGTTAAGTTTAGGCGTTAACTACGAACTGTTAAGGTATGGGTTAAGGTATGGGTTAAGGTATGGGTTATGGGTTAAGGGTTAAGGTATGGGTTAAGGTATGGGTTAAGGGTTAAGGTATGGGTTAAGGGTTAAGGGTTAAGGTATGGGTTAAGGGTTAAGGTATGGGTTAAGGGTTAAGGGTTAAGGTATGGGTTAAGGGTTAAGGGTTAAGGTATGGGTTAAGGTTTAAGGTATGGGTTAAGGTATGGGTTAAGGTATGGGTTAAGGGTTAAGGTTAAGGGTTAAGGTATGGGTTAAGGGTTAAGGTATGGGTTAAGGGTTCTGGGTTAAGTGTTAAGGTATGGGTAAAGGTATGGGTTAAGGGTTAAGGTATGGGTTAAGGGTTAAGGTATTGGTTAAGGGTTAAGGTATGGGTTAAGGTATGGGTTAAGGGTTAAGGTATGGGTTAAGGGTTAAGGTATGGGTAAAGGTATGGGTTAAGGGTTAAGGTATGGGTTAAGGGTTAAGGTATGGGTTAAGGTATGGGTTAAGGGTTAAGGTATGGGTTAAGGTATGGGTTAAGGGTTAAGGTATGGGTTAAGGGTTAAGGTATGGATAAAGGTATGGGTTAAGGGTTAAGGTATGGGTTAAGGTATGGGTTAATGGTTAAGGTATGGGTTAAGGGTTAAGGTATGGGTTAAGGTATGGGTAAAGGGTTAAGGTATGGGTTAAGGGTTAAGGTATGGGTTAAGGGTTAAGGTATGGATAAAGGTATGGGTTAAGGGTTAAGGTATGGGTTAAGGTATGGGTTAATGGTTAAGGTATGGGTTAAGGGTTAAGGTATGGGTTAAGGTATGGGTTAAGGTATGGGTTAATGGTTAAGGTATGGGTTAAGGGTTAAGGTATGGGTTAAGGGTAAAGGTATGGGTTAAGGGTTAAGGGTTAAGGTATGGGTTAAGGGTTAAGGTATGGGTTAAGGGTTAAGGTATGGGTTAAGGGTTAAGGGTTAAGGTATGGGTTAAGGGTTAAGGGTTAAGGTATGGGTTAAGGGTTAAGGTTTAAGTTTTAAAACTGAAGTCTCAAAAACAATTTTCTATCACTGGATTTTAACTTTCAATCATTGGAATCATTCGTTAACCTTTTTGGAATCAGAGGCAGATGTCCACAACGCCCGTCCCCCATCTCCGTCCCCAACGCCCGTCCCCCATCTCCGTCCCCCATCTCCGTCCCCATCTCCGTCCACAACGCCCGTCCCCATCTCCGTCCCCAACGCCCTTCCCCATCTCCGTCCCCCATCTCCGTCCCCATCTCGGTCCACAACGCCCGTCCCCATTTCCGTCCACAACGCCCGTCCCCATCTCCATCCCCAACGCCCTTCCCCCATCTCCGTCCCCCATCTCCGTCCACAACGCCCGTCCCCCATCTCCGTCCCCCATCTCCATCCTCCATCTCCGTCCCCAACGCCCTTCCCCATCTCCGTCCCCCATCTCCGTCCCCAACGCCTTCCCCATCTCCGTCCCCATCTCCGTCCCCATCTCTGTCCCCATCTCCGTCCCCCATCTCCGTCCACAACTCCCGTCCCCCATCTCCGTCCCCATCTCCGTCCACAACGCCCGTCCCCATCTCCATCCACCACGCCCGTCCCCCATCTCCGTCCCCATCTCCGTCCCCATCTCCGTCCCCAACGCCCGTCCCCCATCTCCGTCCCCATCTCCGTCCCCATCTCCGTCCACAACGCCTGTCCCCCATCTCCATCCCCAACGCCCGTCCCCCATCTCTGTCCACAACGCCCTTCCCCATCTCTGTCCCCATCTCCGTCCCCCATCTCCGTCCACAACGCCCGTCCCCCATCTCCGTCTCCCATCTCCGTCCACAACGCCCGTCTCCATCTCCGTCCCCATCTCCGTCCACAACTCCCGTCCCCCATCTCCGTCCCCATCTCCGTCCCCCATCTCCGTCCACAACGCCGTCCCCCATCTCCGTCCCCATCTCTGTCCCCCATCTCCATCCACAACGCCCGTCCCCCATCTCCGTCCCCATCTCCGTCCCCCATCTCCGTCCACAACTCCCGTTCCCCATCTCCGTCCCCCATCTCCGTTCCCCATCTCCGTCCCCCATCTCCGTCCCTCACACCCGTCCCCCCATCTCCGTCCCCCATCTCCGTCCACAACGCCCTTCCCCATCTCCGTCCACAACGCCTTCCCCATCTCCATCCCCATCTCCGTCCCCCATCTCCATCCACAACGCCCGTCCCCATCTCCGTCCCCCATCTCCGTCCCCCATCTCCATCCACAACGCCCGTCCCCATCTCCGTCCCCCATCTCCGTCCCCCATCTCCGTCCCTCACGCCCGTCCCCCATCTCCGTCCCCCATCTCCGTCCCCAATGCCCGTCCCCATCTCCGTCCCCCATCTCCGTCCCCATCTCCGTCCACAACGCCCGTCCCCCATCTCCGTCCCCAACGCCCGTCCCCCCATCTCCGTCCCTCACGCCCGTCCCCATCTCCGTCCCCATCTCCGTCCCCAATGCCCGTCCCCATCTCCGTCCCCCATCTCCGTCCACAACGCCCGTCCCCCATCTCCGTCCACAACGCCCTCCCCATCTCCATCCCCCATCTCCGTCCCCATCTCCGTCCACAACGCCCGTCCCCCATCTCCGTCCCCCATCTCCGTCCACAACGCCCGTCCCCATCTCGTCCCCCATCTCCGTCCACAACTCCCGTCCCCATCTCCGTCCCCCATCTCCATCCCCATCTCCGTCCACAATGCCCGTCCCCCATCTCCGTCCACAATGCCCGTCCCCCATCTCCGTCCCCCATCTCCGTCCACAACTCCCGTTCCCCATCTCCGTCCCCCATCTCCGTTCCCCATCTCCGTCCCCATCTCCGTCCCCCATCTCCGTCCCTCACGCCCATCCCCCATCTCCGTCCCCCATCTCCATCCCCCATCTCCGTCCACAATGCCCGTCCCCCATCTCCGTCCCCATCTCCATCCACAACGCCGTACCCCATCTCCGTCCCCATCTCCGTCCACAACTCCCGTTCCCCATCTCCGTCCCCATCTCCGTCCCCCATCTCCGTCCCTCACGCCCATCCCCATCTCCGTCCCACATCTCCGTCCACAACGCCCTTCCCCCATCTCCGTCCACAACGCCCCTTCCCCCATCTCCGTCCACAACGCCCTCTTCCCATCTCCGTCCACAACGCCCTTCCCCCATCTCCGTCCACAACGCCCTTCCCCATCTCCGTCCACAACGCCCTTCCCCCATCTCCATCCCCCCACCTCCATCCCCCATCTCCATCCCCCATCTCCGTCCCACATCTCCGTCCACAACGCCCTTCCCCCATCTCCGTCCACAACGCCCTTCCCCATCTCCGTCCACAACGCCCTTCCCCATCTCCGTCCACAACGCCCTTCCCCATCTCCGTCCACCATGCCCTTCCCCATCTCCATCCCCCATCTCTGTCCCCCATCTCCGTCCACAACGCCCTTCCCCATCTCCGTCCCCCATCTCCGTCCACAACGCCCTTCCCCCATCTCTGTCCCCCATCTCCATCCACAACGCCCTTCCCCCATCTCCGTCCCTCATCTCCATCCCCATCTCCATCCCCCATCTCCATCCCCCATCTCCATCCTCCATCCCCCATCTCCGTCCCCCATCTCCATCCCCCATCTCCATCCCCATCTCCGTCCCCCATCTCTGTCCCCATCTCTGTCCCCCATCTCCGTCCACAACGCCCTTCCCCCATCTCCGTCCCCAACGCCCGTCCCCATCTCTGTCCCCATCTCCGTCCCCATCTCCGTCCCCCATCTCCGTCCCCAACGCCCGTCCCCCATCTCCGTCCCCCATCTCCGTCCACAAGGCTCCCCTATATAGTACACTACTTTTGACCAGGCTCCCCTATATAGTACACTACTTTTGACCAGGCTCCCCTGTATAGTACACTACTTTTGACCAGGCTCCCTATATAGTACACTACTTTTGACCAGGCTCCCTATATAGTACACTACTTTTGACCAGGCTCCCCTATATAGTACACTACTTTTGACCAGGCTCCCCTATATAGTACACTACTTTTGACCAGGCTCCCCTATATAGTACACTACTTTTGACCAGGCTCCCCTATATAGTACACTACTTTTGACCAGGCTCCCCTATATAGTACACTACTTTTGACCAGGCTCCCCTATATAGTACACTACTTTTGACCAGGCTCCCCTATATAGTACACTACTTTTGACCAGGGCTCATAGGGTGCTGGTTGAAAGTAGTACGCTATTTGAATGGCATTTTGGTACTCAACCAATATCTTGTCTACAAAAGACCATTTTGAAAGATAAGCACGAAATTGGAAAAATGTTTATTTTCTTTACTTTCAGAAGCAGTAATGATGAATAGTCCTGTCATTATTCCACCGGTACGTTCCAAAATGGTACCTTTATGCCCTATATCCTATAGGCCCTGGTCAAAAGTAGTGCACTACATAGGGAATAGGGTGCCATTTTGGGACTTTAGCCCACATCGATCACAACTCTGGCGCTGTCCACAGTTCTGTTGGGTCTACCGAACAGCAGATGCTGAATAGGTGAAAACCCACTGAATTACTGTCTTTGTTTTTCCTGAGTACACCGAGTACTTTAGCAGATAAAAAAAAACACACAAAAAAATGCCTGGAAATGAAATGAAATGATGAATTGATACTTGGAGATGTTTGTCATTTCAAATCCATTTCAAGATGTACCGTTCTGCCAGAAGGCAGAGAGAGAGAGAGAGAGAGAGAGAAGTGAGCAGTTATTTTTTTTTGAAAACGGACCCATTTTCATGTTAATTCCTTGTCTCTTATATATTTACACACACACACACACACACACACACACACACACACACACACACACACACACACACACACACACACACACACACACACACACACACACACACACACACACACACACACACACACACACACACACACACACACACACACACACACACACACACACACAGACACACACACAGACACACACAGACACGGGCACACAAAAACCCATGCACACACGGACACACACACACACACACACACACACACACACACAAACCCATACACACACACAAGCCCATGCACACACGAACACACACACACACACAGAAACCCATAGACACACACAAACCCATACACACAAGCTCACGAACGCAAACACTCAAAACGAACACACCAGTTTGCTGTTGTTGCCAGGTTGGATGTCTTTGTTAAAACCACTACGAGTGCATGTGATATAAACACCCAATATGTACTGATGTCCTGTAATGTGTAGACACATTACCCAGCAGCCAAACCTGCTTACAACAATCCCATGTAATTACAGTAAAATACTGTAAAATACAAACCCCATTCATATCACTCTATTCATTCATTAACTTATTCATTTGTTCACGCTTTATTTGGATAGTCCGGATAGTTAATCTGGAGACGCTCTACGGATGGTCTTTAGTTGTATAGATGCTCTACAGATGGTCATGCTACCAGCTGGGTCTTTAGTTGGATAGATGCTCTACAGATGGTCATGCTACGAGCTGGGTCTTTAGTTGGATAGATGCTCAACAGATGGTCATGCTACCAGCTGGGTCTTTAGTTGGATAGATGCTCTACAGATTGTCTTGATACCAGTTGGGTCTTTAGTTGTATAGATGCTCTACAGATGGTCATGCTACCTGCTGGGTCTTTAGTTGGATAGATGCTCAACAGATGGTCATGCTACCAGCTGGGTCTTTAGTTGGATAGATGCTCTACAGATGGTATTGCTACCAGCTGGGTCTTTAGTTGGATAGATGCTCTACAGATGGTCATGCTACCAGCTGGGTCTTTAGTTGTATAGATGCTCTACAGATGGTCATGCTACCAGCTGGGTCTTTAGTTGGATAAATGCTCAACAGATGGTCATGCTACCAGCTGGGTCTTTAGTTGGATAGATGCTCTACAGATGGTCATGCTACCAGCTGGGTCTTTAAATGGATAGATGCTCTACAGATGGTCATGCTACCTGCTGGGTCTTTAGTTGGATAGATGCTCTACAGATGGTCATGCTACCAGCTGGGTCTTTAGTTGGATAGATGCGCTACAGATGGTCATGCTACCAGCTGGGTCTTTAGTTGTATAGATGCTCTACAGATGGTCATGCTACCAGCTGGGTCTTTAGTTGGATAGATGCTCAACAGATGGTCATGCTACCAGCTGGGTCTTTAGTTGGATAGATGCTCTACAGATGGTCATGCTACCAGCTGGGTCTTTAAATGGATAGATGCTCTACAGATGGTCATGCTACCTGCTGGGTCTTTAGTTGGATAGATGCTCTACAGATGGTCAAACTGCCAGCTGGGTCTTTAGATGGATAGATGCTCTACAGATGGTCATGCTACCAGCTGGGTCTTTAGTTGGATAGATGCTCTACAGATGGTCAAACTGCCAGCTGGGTCTTTAGTTGGATAGATGCTCTACAGATGGTCATGCTACCAGCTGGGTCTTTAGTTGGATAGATGCTCTACAGATGGTCATGCTACGAGCTGGGTCTTTAGTTGGATAGATGCTCTACAGATGGTCATGCTACCAGCTGGGTCTTTAGTTGGATAGATGCTCTACAGATGGTCTTTAGTTGGATAGATGCTCTACAGATGGCCAAACTGCCAGCTGGTCTTTAGTTGGATAGATGCTCTACAGATGGTCAAACTGCCAGCTGGGTCTTTAGATGGATAGATGCTCTACAGATGGTCTTGCTACTAGCTGGGTCTTTAGTTGGATAGATGCTCTACAGATTTTCATGCTACCAGCTGGGTCTTTAGTTGGATAGATGCTCTACAGATGGTCAAACTGCCAGCTGGGTCTTTAGTTGGATAGATGCTCTACAGATGGTCATGCTACCAGCTGGGTCTTTAGTTGGATAGATGCTCTACAGATGGTCATGCTACGAGCTGGGTCTTTAGTTGGATAGATGCTCTACAGATGGTCATGCTACCAGCTGGGTCTTTAAATGGATAGATGCTCTACAGATGGTCATGCTACCTGCTGGGTCTTTAGTTGGATAGATGCTCTACAGATGGTCATGCTACCAGCTGGGTCTTTAGTTGGATAGATGCTCTACAGATGGTCATGCTACCAGCTGGGTCTTTAGTTGTATAGATGCTCTACAGATGGTCATGCTACCAGCTGGGTCTTTAGTTGGATAGATGCTCTACAGATGGTCATGCTACCAGCTGGATCTTTAGTTGGATAGATGCTCTACAGATGGTCTTTAGTTGGATAGATGCTCTACAGATGGTCAAACTGCCAGCTGGGTCTTTAGTTGGATAGATGCTCTACAGATGGTCAAACTGCCAGCTGGGTCTTTAGTTGGATAGATGCTCTACAGATGGTCTTGCTACCAGCTGGGTCTTTAGTTGGATAGATGCTCTACAGATGGTCATGCTACCAGCTGGGTCTTTAGTTGGATAGATGCTCTACAGATGGTCTTTAGTTGGATAGATGCTCTACAGATGGCCAAACTGCCAGCTGGGTCTTTAGTTGGATAGATGCTCTACAGATGGTCAAACTGCCAGCTGGGTCTTTAGATGGATAGATGCTCTACAGATGGTCTTGCTACTAGCTGGGTCTTTAGTTGGATAGATGCTCTACAGATGGTCATGCTACCAGCTGGGTCTTTAGTTGGATAGATGCTCTACAGATGGTCAAACTGCCAGCTGGGTCTTTAGTTGGATAGATGCTCTACAGATGGTCATGCTACCAGCTGGGTCTTTAGTTGGATACATGCTCTACAGATGGTCAAACTGCCAGCTGGGTCTTTAGATGGATAGATGCTCTACAGATGGTCATGCTACCAGCTGGGTCTTTAGTTGGATAGATGCTCTACAGATGGTCAAACTGCCAGCTGGGTCTTTAGTTGGATAGATGCTCTACAGATGGTCATGCTACCAGCTGGGTCTTTAGTTGGATAGATGCTCTACAGATGGTCATGCTACGAGCTGGGTCTTTAGTTGGATAGATGCTCAACAGATGGGCATGCTACCAGCTGGGTCTTTAAATGGATAGATGCTCTACAGATGGTCATGCTACCTGCTGGGTCTTTAGTTGGATAGATGCTCTACAGATGGTCATGCTACCAGCTGGGTCTTTAGTTGGATAGATGCTCTACAGATGGTCATGCTACCAGCTGGGTCTTTAGTTGTATAGATGCTCTACAGATGGTCATGCTACCAGCTGGGTCTTTAGTTGGATAGATGCTCTACAGATGGTCATGCTACCAGCTGGGTCTTTAGTTGGATAGATGCTCTACAGATGGTCTTTAGTTGGATAGATGCTCTACAGATGGTCAAACTGCCAGCTGGGTCTTTAGTTGGATAGATGCTCTACAGATGGTCAAACTGCCAGCTGGGTCTTTAGTTGGATAGATGCTCTACAGATGGTCTTGCTACCAGCTGGGTCTTTAGTTGGATAGATGCTCTACAGATGGTCATGCTACCAGCTGGGTCTTTAGTTGGATAGATGCTCTACAGATGGTCAAACTGGCAGCTGGGTCTTTAGTTGGATAGATGCTCTACAGATGGTCTTGCTACCAGCTGGGTCTTTAGTTGGATAGATGCTCTACAGATGGTCATGCTACCAGCTGGGTCTTTAGTTGGATAGATGCTCTACAGATGGTCATGCTACCAGCTGGGTCTTTAGTTGGATAGATGCTCTACAGATGGTCATACTGCCAGCTGGGTCTTTAGTTGGATAGATGCTCTACAGATGGTCAAACTGCCAGCTGGGTCTTTAGATGGATAGATGCTCAACAGATGGTCAAACTGCTTGCTAAGTAACTGCTTGCTGAAATTACAATTAGGGTTAAAATAGGGTTAGGGTAAGGGTTAAGGTTAGGGTAAGTGTTATGGATAGGGTTAAGGGTTACATGTTACGGGTTAAGGTTGGGGTAGGGGTTAGGGTTAAGGTTTAAGGTTAGGGTTAATGTTAGGGTAGGGGTTAGGGTTAAGGTTAGGGTAAGGGTTAGGGTTAAGGTTAGGGTAAGGGTTAATGTTAGGGTAAGTGTTAAGGGTTTAGGGTTAAGGGTTAGGTTTAGTAGATAGTCAGTTGAAATATTAAGTCTGTAGCGCGACTATAGTACAGATGTACTGTCCGAGTAAACTGTTACAGTTCATTACGAATACAGTAGCATTTAGTTCTACAGAATAATACAGTAACATTTAGATCTACAGAATAATACAGTAGCATTTAGATCTACGGAATAATACAGTAGCATTTAGTTCTACAGAATTACACAGTAGCATTTAGATCTACAGAATAATACAGAAGCATTTAGATCTACAGAATAATAGAGTAGCATTTAGTTCTACAGAATAATACAGTAACATTTAGATCTACAGAATAATACAGTAGCATTTAGATCTACAGAATAATACAGTAGCATTTAGATCTACAGAATAATACAGTAGCATTTAGATCTACAGAATAATACAGAAGCATTTAGATCTACAGAATAATAGAGTAGCATTTAGTTCTACAGAATAATACAGTAGCATTTAGATCTACAGAATAATACAGTAGCATTCAGATCTATAGAATAATACAGTCGCATTTAGATCTACAGAATAATACAGTAGCATTTAGATCTACAGAATAATACAGTAGCATTCAGATCTATAGAATAATACAGTAGCA
>NW_027039778.1:66656-81656 GCF_034236695.1 Oncorhynchus nerka | reverse complement strand
AGATTGGCCATAAGAGACTACATTTACCACGTGTCCGCCCGGTGTCCTTTGTTGAAATTGTCTCCAAGCTGCTCGCATTCATCCATGTGATTGAGACAGAGAGGAGACTTCCAGGAATGATATATCATGAAGAGATATGTGAAAAAACCTTGAGGATCGATTCTAAACAACGTTTACCATGTTTCAGTCGATATTATGGAGTTAATGTGGAAGAAAGTTTGGCGTTTGGATGAATGAATTTTCGTTTTTTTTTGGTAGCCAAACATGACGCAGAAAACTGACCGATTTCTCCTGCACAAAAAATCTTTCAGGAAAAACTGAACATTTGCTATCTAACTGAGTCTCCTCATTGAATCACGTGGTTTTGGGAGTGGATCCACTGGTAATCTAGTAGTTATTATCATGTGGTTTGGGAGTGGATCCCCTGGTAATCTAGTAGTTATTATTGTGTGGTTTGGGAGTGGATCCCCTGGTAATCTAGTAGTTATTATCACGTGGTTTGGGAGTGGATCCCCTGGTAATCTAGTAGTTATTATCGTGTGGTTTGGGAGTGGATCCATAAACACACTACATCTCTCTATCTACTGGCCACCTGACTGATCAATAGTACATTAAACTGGATAAATAGGTAGCGATGCACTTGGTTTTGAGGACATGTTTTAACAGACTTGTAATTGTGTGATCTATTCAAGGTTTCTCAGTGCTGAATGTCCTGGAGAGAGACAGAGAAGAAGAGGCTGTGAAAAGGCAGAGAGAGCAGATATATAAGAACAGTCTCTCTCTCTCTCTCTCTCTCTCTCTCTCTCTCTCTCACTCTCTCTCTCGCTCCCCCTCTCTCCCTCTCTCTATATCCCTCTCTCTCTCGCTCTCTCTGTCTCTCTCTCTCTCCCTCTCTCTCTACCCCCCCCTCTCTCTCTCTCTCTCTCTGTCTCTCTCTCTCTCTGTCTCTCTCTCTCTCTCTCTCTCTCTCTCTCTCTCTTCTTTCTCTCCCTTCAGGTGCCCAATGAACTTCCTGTCAATTTTGGAAAATGATATTTCCATTTTCCTTTTCACTCCAATTATTGAAATTATAGAGGACTTAATGAGGGATGGACCTACAGTGCAAATGTACCGTGACGACAATGAGAGGCCATTTTGTTCTCCTGTTAAAGAAGAGCAGCTACTGCTAATCACATGTCACTAGAATGATGGGGGGAGAGAGAGGGAGTTGGAGAAGGGAGAGAGAGGGAGTTGGAGAAGGGAGAGAAGGGAGAGAGAGGGAGTTGGAGAAGGGAGAGAGAGGGAGTTGGAGAAGGGAGAGAGAGGGAGTTGGAGAAGGGAGAGAGAGGGAGTTGGAGAAGAGAGAGAGAGGGAGTTGGAGAAGGGAGAGAGAGGGAGTTGGAGAAGAGAGAGAGAGGGAGTTGGAGAAGGGAGAGAGAGGGAGTTGGAGAAGGGAGAGAGAGGGAGTTGGAGTTGGAGAAGAGAGAGAGAGGGAGTTGGAGAAGGGAGAGAGATAGTTGGAGAAGGGAGAGAGATATTTGTAGAAGGGAGAGATGGAGTTGGAGAAGGGAGAGAGAGGGAGTTGGAGAAGGGAGAGAGATAGTTGGAGAAGGGAGAGAGATATTTGTAGAAGGGAGAGATGGAGTTGGAGAAGGGAGAGAGCGAGAGGGATTTGAAGAAGGGAGAGATAGGTAGTTGTAGAAGGGAGAGAGAGGGAGTTGGAGAAGGGAGAGAGGGAGTTGGAGAAGGGAGAGAGAGGGAGTTGGAGAAGGGAGAGAGAGGGAGTTGGAGAAGGGAGAGAGAGGTAGTTGAAGAAGGGAGAGAGAGAGTTGGAGAAGTGAGAGAGGTAGTTGTAGAAGGGAGAGAGAGGTAGTTGAAGAAGGGAGAGAGAGGGAGTTGGAGAGAGGTAGTTGTAGAAGGGAGAGAGGGAGTTGGAGAAGGGAGAGAGAGGGATTTGGAGAAGGGAGAGATAGGTAGTTGGAGAAGGGAGAGAGAGAGAGTTGGAGAAGGGAGAGAGAGGGAGTTGGAGAAGGGAGAGAGAGGGAGTTGGAGAAGGGAGAGAGGGAGTTGGAGAAGGGAGAGATAGGTAGTTGGAGAAGGGAGAGAGGGAGCTGGAGAAGGGAGAGATAGGTAGTTGGAGAAGAGAGAGAGAGGGAGTTGGAGAAGGGAGAGAGAGGGAGTTGGAGAAGAGAGAGAGAGGGAGTTGGAGAAGGGAGAGAGAGGGAGTTGGAGAAGGGAGAGAGAGGGAGTTGGAGAAGAGAGAGAGGGAGTTGGAGAAGGGAGAGAGGGAGTTGGAGAAGAGAGAGAGAGGGAGTTGGAGAAGGGAGAGAGAGGGAGTTGGAGAAGGGAGAGAGAGGGAGTTGGAGAAGAGAGAGAGAGGGAGTTGGAGAAGGGAGAGAGAGGGAGTTGGAGAAGGGAGAGAGGGAGTTGGAGAAGGGAGAGAGAGAGGGAGCTGGAAAGGGAGAGAGGGAGCTGGAGAAGGGAGATAGAGGGAGTTGGAGAAGGGAGAGAGAGGGAGTTGGAGAAGAGAGAGAGGGAGCTGGAGAAGGGAGAGAGGGAGCTGGAGAAGGGAGAGAGATGGAGTTGGAGAAGGGAGAGAGAGGGAGTTGGAGAAGGGAGAGAGGGAGTTGGAGAAGGGAGAGAGAGAGGGAGCTGGAGAAGGGAGAGAGGGAGCTGGAGAAGGGAGAGAGAGGGAGTTGGAGAAGGGAGAGAGAGAGGGAGTTGGAGAAGAGAGAGAGGGAGTTGGAGAAGGGAGAGAGAGAGGGAGCTGGAGAAGGGAGAGAGGGAGCTGGAGAAGGGAGAGAGAGGGAGTTGGAGAAGAGAGAGAGAGGAGTTGGAGAAGGGAGAGAGAGAGGGAGTTGGAGAAGGGAGAGAGGGAGTTGGAGAAGGGAGAGAGAGAGGAGCTGGAGAAGGGAGAGAGGGAGCTGGAGAAGGGAGAGAGAGGGAGTTGGAGAAGGGAGAGAGAGAGGGAGTTGGAGAAGAGAGAGAGGGAGTTGGAGAAGGGAGAGAGAGAGGAGCTGGAGAAGGGAGAGAGGGAGCTGGAGAAGGGAGAGAGAGGGAGTTGGAGAAGAGAGAGAGAGGGAGTTGGAGAAGGGAGAGAGAGAGAGGAGTTGGAGAAGAGAGAGAGAGGGAGTTGGAGAATGGAGAGAGAGGGAGTTGGAGAAGGGAGAGAGAGAGAGGGAGTTGGAGAAGAGAGAGAGGGAGTTGGAGAAGGGAGAGAGAGGGAGTTGGAGAAGAGAGAGAGGGAGTTGGAGAAGGGAGAGAGGGAGTTGGAGAAGAGAGAGAGAGGGAGTTGGAGAAGGGAGAGAGAGGGAGTTGGAGAAGGGAGAGAGAGGGAGTTGGAGAAGAGAGAGAGAGGGAGCTGGAGAAGGGAGATAGAGGGAGTTGGAGAAGGGAGAGAGAGGGAGTTGGAGAAGAGAGAGAGGGAGCTGGAGAAGGGAGAGAGGGAGCTGGAGAAGGGAGAGAGATGGAGTTGGAGAAGGGAGAGAGAGAGGGAGTTGGAGAAGAGAGAGAGGGAGTTGGAGAAGGGAGAGAGAGAGGGAGCTGGAGAAGGGAGAGAGGGAGCTGGAGAAGGGAGAGAGAGGGAGTTGGAGAAGAGAGAGAGAGGGAGTTGGAGAAGGGAGAGAGAGAGGGAGTTGGAGAAGGGAGAGAGGGAGTTGGAGAAGGGAGAGAGAGAGGGAGCTGGAGAAGGGAGAGAGGGAGCTGGAGAAGGGAGAGAGAGGGAGTTGGAGAAGGGAGAGAGAGAGGGAGTTGGAGAAGAGAGAGAGGGAGTTGGAGAAGGGAGAGAGAGGGGAGCTGGAGAAGGGAGAGAGGGAGCTGGAGAAGGGAGAGAGGGAGTTGGAGAAGAGAGAGAGAGGGAGTTGGAGAAGGGAGAGAGAGAGAGGGAGTTGGAGAAGAGAGAGAGAGGGAGTTGGAGAAGGGAGAGAGAGGCAGTTGGAGAAGAGAGAGAGGGAGTTGGAGAAGGGAGAGAGAGGAGTTGGAGAAGAGAGAGAGGAGTTGGAGAAGGGAGAGAGGGAGTTGGAGAAGAGAGAGAGAGGGAGTTGGAGAAGGAGAGAGAGGGAGTTGGAGAAGGGAGAGAGAGGGAGTTGGAGAAGAGAGAGAGAGGGAGCTGGAGAAGGGAGATAGAGGGAGTTGGAGAAGGGAGAGAGAGGGAGTTGGAGAAGAGAGAGGGAGCTGGAGAAGGGAGAGAGGGAGCTGGAGAAGGGAGAGAGATGGAGTTGGAGAAGGGAGAGAGAGGGAGTTGGAGAAGAGAGAGAGAGAGGGAGTTGGAGAAGGGAGAGAGGGAGTTGGAGAAGGGAGAGAGAGAGGGAGCTGGAGAAGGGAGAGAGGGAGCTGGAGAAGGGAGAGAGAGGGAGTTGGAGAAGGGAGAGAGAGAGGGAGTTGGAGAAGAGAGAGAGGGAGTTGGAGAAGGGAGAGAGAGAGGGAGCTGGAGAAGGGAGAGAGGGAGCTGGAGAAGGGAGAGAGAGGGAGTTGGAGAAGAGAGAGAGAGGGAGTTGGAGAAGGGAGAGAGAGAGAGGGAGTTGGAGAAGAGAGAGAGAGGGAGTTGGAGAATGGAGAGAGAGGGAGTTGGAGAAGGGAGAGAGAGAGAGGGAGTTGGAGAAGAGAGAGAGGGAGTTGGAGAAGGGAGAGAGACGTAGTTGTAGAAGGGAGAGAGAGGGAGTTGGGGAAGGGAGAGAGAGGGAGTTGGAGAAGGGAGAGAGAGAGGGAGTTGGAGAAGAGAGAGAGGGAGTTGGAGAAGGGAGAGAGAGGGAGTTGGAGAAGGGAGAGAGACGTAGTTGTAGAAGGGAGAGAGAGGGAGTTGGAGAAGGGAGAGAGCGGGAGTTAGAGAAGGGAGAGAGAGAGAGGGAGTTGGAGAAGAGAGAGAGGTAGTTGTAGAAGGGAGAGAGAGGGAGTTGTAGAAGCGAGAGAGAGGGAGTTGGAGAAGGGAGAGAGAGAGAGCTAGTTGTAGAAGGGAGAGAGAGGGAGTTGGAGAAGGGAGAGAGAGAGAGGGAGTTGGAGAAGTGAGAGAGAGGTAGTTGTAGAAGAGAGAGAGAGGGAGTTGGAGAAGGGAGAGTGGAGAAAAGGGAGGATATAATTAAGTGCGTCAGATTAAGAAACAAAGCTTAGGTAAAAATCTGCTTGGTAACGTGACAAGGCTGATCAGGCTGAGAGGCTGAGCAGGTGAGGAGAGCGCAGAGATCAGCCCGAGAGCTTGATAATTATAAAGAAGCGTTGAAGGATCATGACAATCTGGGTCTGAGCTGAAAGAGTCTGAAAGGGAAATGAAGAGCATAATATTACCGGGAGAGAAGAAGAAATAGATCTGTACTAAGTTTCCCCCTCCTTTCTCAACGTGTGTCGAGGAGGATTGAAAAAGGCTCCTATTATCTCAGAGTACTTAGAGTGTGATTAGAACCTTACCAACTGTAACTAAGCACTGTACCTGGGCACATCAACGCAGGAAGTTAGTTCTACTGAAAAGCTCAGTAACTTCAATCACAATCCCTAATTAACTTTGTGGCTTTTGAGCATATACTTTTTGAAAGGTATTTAAATATATTCGGGATCATTGTAATGATGTGTTTTATTTGCGTACAGATGCAGATGGACTCATACAGAACAGTATTCAGGTTTCTGCTGTGTTTTGTGTAGCGAGTGACATCATCAACAGGTGTCGTTAGGACCGAAACGACTCTGACCTCACGATACACGACTACATCATCAACAGGTGTCGTTAACACCGAACGGCTCCGAACTCACGTTACACGACTACATCATCAACATTAAGACTGAAACGGCTCTGACAAAATACCTCCTTTTGTTAGCGAGTTTGGTAAACAAATCCAAACTCATGACGCGCGTGCAAGTCCAGTGGAAAGTACGGACGAAAAGTCCAAAGAGTTATTTTACAGGTCGTAGAAACATCAATCTCTAGGACGTTTTTATCATAAATCTTCAATAATGTTCCAACCTGGAGAATTCCTTTGTCTGTAGAAAACCAATGGAACGAGAGGTAACTCTCACGCATTCTGCCAGACACCTGGCTCAAACATCCCTTATTCTCCCCCACCTCACAGTAGAAGCATCAAACAAGGTTCTAAAGACTGTTGACATTTAGTGGAAGCCTTAAGGAAGTGCAATATGACCCCATAGACACGGTATATTGGAATGGCAATGAATTGAAAAACTACAAACCCCAGATTTCCCACTTCCTGGTTGGATTTTTCTCAGGTTTTTGCCTGTCATATGATTTCTGTTATACTCACATACATCATTCAAACAGTTTTTAGAAACTTTAGAGTGTTTTCTATCCAATACTACTAATAATAGCATCTGGGCCTCAGTAGCAGGCAGTTTACTCTGGGCACGCTTTTCATCCTAACGTGAAAATGCTGCCCCCTAGCCCAAACAGGTTTAGACTGAAACTGCTCGGGTCCTCACATCACGTGACCTCGTGTCAGGGTGTCAGGGTGTTGTATTAGTAATGTCCTACTGTTCTATCTATGATGTACTCTCTATTCTGTTCTATCTGTCCTGTACTACCTGTCCTGTACCATATATTCTGTACCATATATTCTGTACTATATATTCTGTACTATCTGTCCTGTACCATATATTCTGTACCATATATTCTGTACCATATATTCTGTACCATATATTCTGTACCATGTATTCTGTACTATATATTCTGTACTACCTGTCCTGTACCATATATTCTGTACCATATATTCTGTACCATATATTATGTACCATATATTCTGTACTATATATTCTGTACCATATATTCTGTACCATATATCCTGTACCATATATTCTGTACCATATATTCTGTACTATATATTCTGTACTACCTGTCCTGTACCATATATTCTGTACCATATATTCTGTACTACCTGTCCTGTACCATATATTCTGTACCATATATTCTGTACTATATATTCTGTACTACCTGTCCTGTACCATATATTCTGTACTATCTATTCTGTACTACCTGTCCTGTACCATATATTCTGTACTATCTATTCTGTACTACCTGTCCTGTACCATATATTCTGTCCATATATTCTGTACTATATATTCTGTACTACCTGTCCTGTACCATATATTCTGTACCATATATTCTGTACTATATATTCTGTACTACCTGTCCTGTACCATATATTATGTACTATATATTCTGTACTACCTGTCCTGTACCATATATTCTGTCCATATATTCTGTACTATATATTCTGTACTACCTGTCCTGTACCATATATTCTGTACCATATATTCTGTACCATATATTCTGTACCATATATTCTGTACTACCTGTCCTGTACCATATATTCTGTACCATATATTCTGTACTATATATTCTGTACTACCTGTCCTGTACCATATATTCTGTACTATATATTCTGTACTACCTGTCCTGTACCATATATTCTGTCCATATATTCTGTACTATATATTCTGTACTACCTGTCCTGTACCATATATTCTGTACCATATATTCTGTACCATATATTCTGTACCATATATTCTGTACCACATATTCTGTACTACCTGTCCTGTACCATATATTCTGTACCATATATTCTGTACTACCTGTCCTGTACCATATATTCTGTACCATGTATTCTGTACCATATATTCTGTACTACCTGCCCTGTACCATATATTCTGTACCATATATTCTGTACCATATATTCTGTACCATGTATTCTGTACCATATATTCTGTACTACCTGTCCTGTACCATATATCCTGTACCATATATTCTGTACTATATATTCTGTACCATATATTCTGTACTACCTGTCCTGTACCATATATTCTGTACCATATATTCTGTACTACCTGTCCTGTACCATATATTCTGTACCATGTATTCTGTACCATATATTCTGTACTACCTGCCCTGTACCATATATTCTGTACCATATATTCTGTACCATATATTCTGTACCATGTATTCTGTACCATATATTCTGTACTACCTGTCCTGTACCATATATCCTGTACCATATATTCTGTACTATATATTCTGTACCATATATTCTGTACTACCTGTCCTGTACCATATATTCTGTACCATATATTCTGTACTACCTGTCCTGTACCATATATTATGTACTATATATTCTGTACTACCTGTCCTGTACCATGTATTCTGTACCATATATTCTGTACCATATATTCTGTACCATGTATTCTGTACCATATATTCTGTACCATATATTCTGTACCATATATTCTGTACCATATATTCTGTACTACCTGTCCTGTACCATATATTCTGTACCATATATTCTGTACTACCTGTCCTGTACCATATATTCTGTACCATGTATTCTGTACCATATATTCTGTACTACCTGCCCTGTACCATATATTCTGTACCATATATTCTGTACTACCTGTCCTGTACCATATATTCTGTACCATGTATTCTGTACCATATATTCTGTACTACCTGCCCTGTACCATATATTCTGTACCATATATTCTGTACCATATATTCTGTACCATGTATTCTGTACCATATATTCTGTACTACCTGTCCTGTACCATATATCCTGTACCATATATTCTGTACTATATATTCTGTACCATATATTCTGTACTACCTGTCCTGTACCATATATTCTGTACCATATATTCTGTACTACCTGTCCTGTACCATATATTCTGTACTATATATTCTGTACTACCTGTCCTGTACCATGTATTCTGTAACATATATTCTGTACCATATATTCTGTACCATGTATTCTGTACCATATATTTTGTACCATATATTCTGTACCATGTATTCTGTACCATGTATTCTGTACCATATATTCTGTACCATATATTCTGTACCATATATTCTGTACCATATATTCTGTACCATATATTCTGTACTATATATTCTGTACTATATATTCTGTACTATCTGTCCTGTACCATATATTCTGTACCATATATTCTGTACCATGTATTCTGTACCATATATTCTGTACCATATATTCTGTAACATATATCCTGTACCATATATTCTGTACCATATATTCTGTACTATATATTCTGTACCATGTATTCTGTACCATATATTCTGTACCATATATTCTGTACTATATATTCTGTACTACCTGTCCTGTACCATATATTCTCTACTATCTATTCTGTACTATATATTCTCTACCATATATTCTGTACTATATATTCTGTACTACCTGTCCTGTACCATATATCCTGTACCATATATTCTGTACCATATATTCTCTACCATATATTCTGTACTATATATTCTGTACTACCTGTCCTGTACCATATATTCTCTACTATCTATTCTGTACTATATATTCTGTACTACCTGTCCTGTACCATATATTCTGTACTATATATTCTGTACTATATATTCTGTACTATATATTCTGTACTACCTGTCCTGTACCATATATTCTGTACCATATATTCTGTACTATATATTCTGTACTACCTGTCCTGTACCATATATTCTGTACCATATATTCTGTACTATATATTCTGTACCATATATTCTGTACCATATATTCTGTACCATATATTCTCTACTATCTATTCTGTACTATTTAGACAAAATGACAAAATGTCTGTTTAGAGCTAATTATATTCCCAGTAAAGTTTAGTATTCCCACACCTCCACTTCCACTGGCAACTGGCACACGACTCACCTAGCAGAAAATCTAAAAGACGCAACAATCACACACCTTTCTGTCTGTCTGGCATCTCCAGAGCGGTGTGTAGGTGTCGTGAGCTGGATAAATACCTCCTCCTCATCCTCCTCCTCATCCTCTTCCTCCTCCGTCTGACTTGTCAAAGCGTAGGCTAATACCACCACCCCACCCTGTGTCAGCCCCCAGTCCCCATTTCCCAGCCCCCAACCCTCAGCCCTCAGCCCCCAGCCTCCAGCCCCCAGCCCCCAGCCCCCAGGCCCAATCCCCAGCCCCCGCCCCCAGCCTCCAGCCCCAGCCTCCAGACCCCATCCCCAGCCCCAGCCCCCAGCCCCCAGCCCCAGCCTCCAGCCCCCAGCCCCAGCCCCAGCCTCCAGCCCCCAGCCCCAGCCCCAGCCCCCAGCCCCCGCCCCAGCCCCCAGCCCCCAGCCCCAGCCCCAGCCCCAGCCTCCAGCCCCCAGCCCCAGCCCCCAGCCCCAGCCTCCAGCCTCCAGCCCCAGCCCCCATCCCCAGCCCCCCGCCCCCCGCCCCCAGCCCCCAGCCCCCAGCCCCCAGGCCCCATCCCCAGCCCCCATCCCCCAGCCCCCAGCCCCCAGCCTCCAGCCCCCAGCCCCCAGGCCCCATCCCCAGCCCCCGCCCCCAGCCTCCAGCCCCAGCCCCCAGCCCCCAGGCCCCATCCCCAGCCCCAGCCTCCAGCCCCCAGCCCCCAGGCCCCATCCCCAGCCCCCAGCCCCCAGCCCCCGCCCCCAGCTCCCAGCCCCAGCCTCCAGCCCCCACCCCCAGCCCCCAGCCCCCAGCCCCAGCCTCCAGCCCCCACCCCCAGCCCCCAGCCCCCAGCCTCCAGCCCCCACCCCCAGCCCCCAGCCCCCAGCCCCAGCCCCCAGCCCCAGCCCCCAGCGTCCAGCCCCCAGCCCCCAGCCCCCAGCCCCCCGCCCCAGCCCCCAGCCCCAGCCTCCAGCCCCCACCCCCAGCCCCCAGCCCCCAGCCCCCAGCCCCCAGCCCCAGCCTCCAGCCCCCACCCCCAGCCCCCAGCCCCCAGCCTCCAGCCCCCACCCCCAGCCCCCAGCCCCAGCCTCCAGCCCCACCCCCAGCTCCCAGCCCCAGCCTCCAGCCCCCACCCCCAGCCCCCAGCTCCCAGCCCCAGTCTAGCCCAGGCATCGGCACATAAAAAAAAGAGACATTTGATATCTAAAATATCAGAAATTAGATTACTCAGGTTTCCATAACTGAGGACTGTCAGGAGGAGACAGAGAGAGTGATTACCATCTTTAACGCCAGAGAAGCTATATACCATTAGGATGTCTCAGTTGGAACGGCGTCATCGGTGGCACCCAAAGCTCCAAGGCTGTTATCGCGTGGCACTAGGATCCTTCTTCACCTCTTAAAGTGTCACCCCCCCCCCCCCCCCCCCCCCAAAAAAAAAAAAAATCAGGATTGATGCTGGCTCTCATTATTGCTTATGTATTTTCTGGTATGAAAAAGAGGTTTTTATTGCCAGTGAGAATGGATGGATGGGACTGGGATCAGAAGGTAATGGAACCTGATGGATTTGTTGTTGGTTTTTCAGAGGACTTCAGGGGACTGGATGAGAGGCAGGTGGGAGGCAGCTTTGAACGGTGTAGAAAACGCCACATTAATAACGCATGTGTATATATACATAATTAAAGATAAGAGGAAAAGCAAAGATGATAAAGAATCTGACAAGATCCTCAAAATGATATCCGTTTGATCAGAGATTGTGAAAGACTGCAGAGATGTTAAAAGGGAACAATAGCAATGCATGCATTAGATACAATAGAACTGTGACACAAATAGTTTAGTGGGACTGTCTCTGAAAGGCAAATCTACTGTATTTTTTTCTCACATAATATGAAACTAAATCCATACGAAGAGACTTCAACACATTTCTAGAAGTAAATGACCAGTTTTCTATCTGAAAAAAAAAAAAACTCACTCCGTCCGTCATGAAAAACATGACTCTGCTCTATAATATCCTGAAAAAAACCATTTATGGTCCAATTAACTGAGAATACCGGAGATACATTATAGCATTTATTATAGACTTACAAAGAGATTGTTACACGACCACAATTATATTGTTCTGTCTGTTTTATACTAGTAATGTCTGGTAGAGAAACATCAACAACACCACAAAGGCTTGTGTCCCCAATGGCTCCCTCTTCCCCACATAGTGCACTACCCTTATAGGCCCTGGTCACATGTAGTGGCCTAAATATGGACTGGTGTACCTTTTGGAAGGAAGTCGTTAAATGAATGGCTGCTGGCTATAGGGAGGATCTCTAAGGGGTTTAAGACTGATTGTATAGGCTTGACGTCTCGTTAGTTCTCTCTCCTCTCTCTCCGCGACCTCTACACACAGGCTTTTATTTGACAAGACACACTGGTTTACATTTACATTTACATTTAAGTCATTTAGCAGACGCTCTTATCCAGAGCGACTTACAAATTGGTGCTTTCACCTTATGACATCCAGTGGAACAGCCACTTTACAATAGTGCATCTAGGTCTTTTAAGGGGGGTGAGAAGGATTACTTTATCCTATCCTAGGTATTCCTTAAAGAGGTGGGGTTTCAGGTGTCTCCGGAAGGTGGTGATTGACTCCGCTGTCCTGGCGTCGTGAGGGAGTTTGTTCCACCATTGGGGGGCCAGAGCAGCGAACAGTTTTGACTGGGCTGAGCGGGAACTGTACTTCCTCAGTGGTAGGGAGGCGAGCAGGCCAGAGGTGGATGAACGCAGTGCCCTTGTTTGGGTGTAGGGCCTGATCAGAGCCTGGAGGTACTGAGGTGCCGTTCCCCTCACAGCTCCGTAGGCAAGCACCATGGTTTGAATAAAAGGACCGCTCTCTCTCTCTCCCTCTGTGTCTCTCCCTCTGTCTCTCTCCCTCTGTCTCTCTCCCTCTACACCCAGGCTTTTATTTGACAGTACACCCTGGTTTGAATAAAAGGACCGCTCTCTCTTTTCTCCAAGACCAGTAAACATGGTGACGTGTTCTCTCATTTATCTGCGGGATACGTTGAGATGCTCTCGGTCTTTCTGATGTTATCTATCTTACTTCAAGACCAACACACGGGCAACTTTATTGACCAAACATTTTTTTAAATACTCCAGCTTCCCAGCTCCTGGGTTTGAATACTCTCCAACAGACGTGATTGGTCCAGAGAGAAGAGTAACACTAATGATTGGTTCAGAGAGAAGAGTTACACTAATGATTGGTTCAGAGAGAAGAGTAACACTAATGATTGGTCCAGAGAGAAGAGTAACACTAATGATTGGTTCAGAGAGAAGAGTAACACTAATGATTGGTTCAGAGAGAAGAGAAACACTAATAATTGGTTCAGAGAGAAGAGTATCACTAATGATTGGTTCAGAGAGAAGAGTAACAATATGATTGGTTCAGAGAGAAGAGTAACAATATGATTGGTTCAGAGAGAAGAGTAACAATATGATTGGTTCAGAGAGAAGAGTAACAATATGATTGGTCCAGAGAGAAGAGTAACAATATGATTGGTCCCAGACAACAATGACAACACATGATTGTTTTTGTTTGAATACTCTCCAACAGACGTGATCGGTCCAGAGAGAAGAGTAACACTAATGATTGGTTCAGAGAGAAGAGTTACACTAATGATTGGTTCAGAGAGAAGAGTAACACTAATGATTGGTCCAGAGAGAAGAGTAACACTAATGATTGGTTCAGAGAGAAGAGTAACACTAATGATTGGTTCAGAGAGAAGAGAAACACTAATAATTGGTTCAGAGAGAAGAGTATCACTAATGATTGGTTCAGAGAGAAGAGTAACAATATGATTGGTTCAGAGAGAAGAGTAACAATATGATTGGTTCAGAGAGAAGAGTAACAATATGATTGGTTCAGAGAGAAGAGTAACAATATGATTGGTCCAGAGAGAAGAGTAACAATATGATTGGTCCCAGACAACAATGACAACACATGATTGTTTTTGTTTGAATACTCTCCAACAGACGTGATCGGTCCAGAGAGAAGAGTAACACTAATGATTGGTCCAGAGAGAAGAGTAATACTAATGATTGGTTCAGAGAGAAGAATAACAATATGATTGGTCCCAGACAACAATGACAAGACATGATTGTTTTTGTTTGAATAACAGCAGCTGGCTCGCCCCATGTTGCCGGGCCCCTAGTAACAACAGTGGTTGCCGAGGAAGCTGTGTCAGCTGTTGATGAAATTACCCCAGTAATTACACCTCAATAGTGTGTGTGTGTTTGTGTGTTTGTGCATGTGTGTGTGCCTGTGTGAGTGTGTGTGCGTGCACGTGAGTGTGTGCGAGTGTGTGCGTGTCACCCCAGCATTTACAGATCAACAATAGAACCAGAGACAGGAAGTGATGTATATCCTCCCAGCTGATGAGGCTCTGTGTCAGTGAACAATAGCAGAGACACACATGTGGAGGAGGGGGTAAAGTAGTGTGTGTGTCGTTCTGTGTCAGTGAACAACAGCAGGGACGTGTGGGACCTTTGTTAAGTGTGAAACTGAGTCATAAGGCCCTTCCCCCCCCCCGACTCTCTCCATCTCCCATCTGCCTCCATACTCACACAGAGCAACACGCTGGTCCAACGGTACCTCACCGACTGAGACAATGTCAAGGCTTCGATGAGAGGATGTTTACATTTGAAAAGTCAGTCAATGGACTCTCATTTAAATGTGTCTGAGTTCAGTGGCTAGCTGGAAATAAGGGAGAAGCCAATAGCAGCAGTCGTAGCAGATTTGAACGGTGTCTATAAGATGGAAGTCGTAGCAGATCTGAATGGTGTCTATAAGATGGAAGTCGTAGCAGATTTGAATGGTGTCTATTAGATGGAAGTCGTAGCAGATTTGAATGGTGTCTATAAGATGGAAGTCGTAGCAGATTTGAACGGTGTCTATAAGATGGAAGTCGTAGCAGATTTGAATGGTGTCTATTAGATGGAAGTCGTAGCAGATTTGAATGGTGTCTATAAGATGGAAGTCGTAGCAGATTTGAACGGTGCCTATAAGACGTCCACCGTCTACCGAATAGCAGCACTGTAGAAACTATTACACTCAACTGAACGACTTGATTAGTGTAGTGTTAGCTAGCTACATAGTTGTCTTTGCTGTCTTCGTATCCAAGATAATTGTGTAGTTTAGAGTGTGTAGTTTTAGAGTGATTATCTTAATTTACCGAGGTTAGCTAGCCAGCTATTTGTCGTCCTTAACGTAGGAGACACTGCTAGCTAGCCAACAGCTAGCCAACGTCTACCGAATAGAACTTCCGCACTCAACAACCCGGTCGCATTCCGCTTCGCTCCACAGGTAGTATCACATTTTCAGTTCATTTCATTA
>NW_027039778.1:45614-66156 GCF_034236695.1 Oncorhynchus nerka | reverse complement strand
CACACCCACCTCCCCTCATCCACACCCACCTCCCTCATCTCACCCACCTCCCCTCATCTCATCCACACCACCTCCCTCACACCTCCTCATCTCACCCACCTCCCCTCATCTCACCCACCTCCCCTCATCTCACCCACCTCCCCTCCATCTCACCCACCTCCCTCATCATCCCCCATCTCACCCACCTCCTCATCCACACCCACCTCCCCATCTCACCCACCTCCTCATCTCACCCACCTCCCCTTCATCCCACCCACCTCCCCTCATCCTCACCCACCTCCCCTCATCTCACCCACCTCCCCTCATCTCACCCACCTCCCTCTCACCCACCTCCCTTCATCTCATCTTCATCCACACCTCCTCATCCACACCCACCTCCCTCATCTCACCCACCTCCCTCATCTCAACCACCTCACCTCATCCACACCCACCTCCCCCACACCCACCTCTCATCTCCCACCTCCCTTCATCTCACCCACCTCCCTTCATCCACACCCACCTCCCTCATCTCACCCACCTCCCCTCATTATCTCACCCACCTCCCCTCATCTCACCCACCTCCCCTCATCTCACCCACCTCCTCATCTCACCCACCTCCCTTCAGCTCACCCACCTCCCCTCCTCACCCATCCACACCCACCTCCCCTCAGCTCACCCACCTCCCTCACCCACCTCCCTTCATCTCACCCACCTCCCCCTCATCTCACCCACCTCCCCTCAGCTCACCCACCTCCCCTCATCTCACCCACCTCCCTCATCCACCCACCTCCCTCATCTCACCCACCTCCCCTCATCTCACCCACCTCCCCTCATCCTCATCTCACCCACCTCCCCTCATCCCCACCTCCCCTCATCTCACCCACCTCCCCTCATCCACCCACCTCCCCTCATCTCACCCACCTCCCCTCAGCTCACCCACCTCCCCTCATCTCACCCACCTCCCCTCATCCACACCCACCTCCCCTCATCCCCTCATCCACACCCACCTCCCCTCATCTCACCCACCTCCCCTCATCCACCCACCTCCCCTCATCACACCCACCTCCCTCATCTCACCCACCTCCCCTCATCACACCCACCTCCCTCATCCACACCCACCTCCCCTCATCCACACCCACCTCCTCATCTCATCCACCTTCCCTCATCCACACCCACCTCCCCTCATCCACACCTACCTCCCCTCATCTCACCCACCTCCCCTCATCCACACCCACCTCCCTCACCTCACCCACCTCCCTCATCTCACCCACCTCCCCTCTCACCCACCTCCCCTCTCCACACCCACCTCCCCTCATCCACACCCACCTCCCCTCATCCACCCACCTCCCCTCATCCACACCCACCTCCCTCATCTCACCCACCTCCCCTCATCCACACCCACCTCCCCTCATCTCACCCACCTCCCTCATCTCACCCACCTCCCCTCAGCTCACCCACCTCCCCTCATCTCACCCACCTCCCTTCATCTCACCCACCTCCCTCATCTCACCCACCTCCCCTCATCTCACACCCACCTCCCCTCAGCTCACCCACCTCCCCTCATCTCAACCACCTCCCCTCATCCCACCCACCTCCCATTCATCCCCTCACCCACCTACCCCTCATCCACCCACCTCCCCTCATCCACACCCACCTCCCCTCATCTCACCCACCTCCCCTCATCTCACCCACCTCCTCCTCATCAGCTCACCCACCCCATCTCACCCACCTCATCTCATCTCACCCACCTCCCCTCATCTCACCCACCTCCCCTCATCTCACCCACCTCCCCTCATCTCACCCACCTCCCCTCATCTCACCCACCTCCTTCATCTCATCTCACCCACCTCCCCTCATCTCACCCACCTCCCTCATCCCACCTCCCCTCAGCTCACCCACCTCCCTCATCTCACCCACCTCCTCAGCTCACCCACCTCCCCTCATCTCACCCCACCTCCCCTCATCTCACCCACCTCCCCTCATCTCACCCACCTCCCCTCATCTCACCCATCTCCCCCCTTCATCTCACCCACCTCCCCTCATCTCACCCCACCTCCCCTCATCTCACCCACCTCCCCTCATCTCACCCACCTCCCCTCATCTCACCCACCTCCCCTCATCTCACCCACCTCCCCTCAGCTCACCTCCCTCATCTCACCCACCTCCCCTCCTCACCCACCTCCCCTCAGCTCACCCACCTCCCCTCAGCTCACCCACCTCCCCTCATCTCCCACCTCCCCTCATCTCACCCACCTCCCCTCATCCACACCCTCCCCTCTCACACCCACCTCCCTCATCTCACCCACCTCCCCTCATCTCACCCACCTCCCCTCATCTCACCCACCTCCCTCATCTCACCCACCTCCCCTCCTCATCTCACCCACCTCCCCTCATCTCACCCACCTCCCCTCATCTCACACCCACCTCCCCCTCCACCTCCCTCATCCACACCCACCTTCCCTCACCTCCTCATCTCACCCACCTCCCCTCATCTCACCCACCTCCCCTCATCTCACCCACCTCCCCTCATCTCACCCACCTCCCCTCATCTCACCCACCTCCCCTCATCCACACCCACCTCCCCTCATCCTCACCACCTCCTCATCTCACCTCCCTCATCCACACCCACCTCCCCTCATCCACACCCACCTCCCCTCATCTCACCCACCTCCCCTCATCCACACCCACCTCCCCTCATCCACACCCACCTCCCTCATCCACACCCACCTCCCTCATCTCATCCACCTTCCCTCATCCACACCCACCTCCCCTCATCCACACCTACCTCCCCTCATCTCACCCACCTCCCCTCATCCACACCCACCTCCCCTCATCTCACCCACCTCCCCTCATCTCACCCACCTCCCCTCATCTCACCCACCTCCCCTCATCCACACCCACCTCCCCTCATCCACACCCACCTCCCCTCATCTCACCCACCTCCCTCATCCACACCCACCTCCCCTCATCTCACCCACCTCCCTCATCCACACCCACTTCCCCTCATCTCACCCACCTCCCTCATCTCACCCACCTCCCCTCAGCTCACCCACCTCCCCTCATCTCACCCACCTCCCTTCATCTCACCCACCTCCCCTCATCCACACCCACCTCCCCTCATCCACACCCACCTCCCTCATCTCACCCACCTCCCCTCATCTCAACCACCTCCCCTCATCCACACCCACCTCCCTCATCCACACCCACCTCCCTCATCTCACCTACCTCCCCTCATCTCACCCACCTCCCCTCATCCACACCCACCTCCCCTCATCTCACCCACCTCCCCTCATCTCACCCACCTCCCCTCATCTCACCCACCTCCCTTCAGCTCACCCACCTCCCCTCATCTCACCCACCTCCCCTCATCTCACCCACCTCCCCTCAGCTCACCCACCTCCCCTCATCTCACCCACCTCCCTTCATCTCACCCACCTCCCCTCATCTCACCCACCTCCCTTCATCTCACCCACCTCCCTTCAGCTCACCCACCTCCCCTCATCCACACCCACCTCCCCTCAGCTCACCCACCTCCCCTCAGCTCACCCACCTCCCCTCATCTCACCCACCTCCCTTCAGCTCACCCACCTCCCCTCATCCACACCCACCTCCCTCAGCTCACCCACCTCCCCTCATCTCACCCACCTCCCTTCATCTCACCCACCTCCCCTCATCTCACCCACCTCCCTCAGCTCACCCACCTCCCCTCATCTCACCCACCTCCCCTCATCTCACCCACCTCCCCTCATCTCACCCACCTCCCCTCATCTCACCCACCTCCCCTCAGCTCACCCACCTCCCCTCATCTCACCCACCTCCCCTCATCTCACCCACCTCCCCTCATCTCACCCACCTCCCCTCCAGCTCACCCACCTCCCCTCATCTCACCCACCTCCCTTCAGCTCACCCACCTCCCTCATCTCACCCACCTCCCCTCATCTCACCCACCTCCCCTCATCCACACCCACCTCCCCTCATCTCACCCACCTCCCTCATCCACACCCACCTTCCCTCATCCACACCCACCTCCCCTCATCTCACCCACCTCCCTCATCCACACCCACCTTCCTCATCCACACCCATCTCCCCTCAGCTCACCCACCTCCCATCATCTCACCCACCTCCCATCATCTCACCCACCTCCCCTCATCTCACCCACCTCCCCTCATCTCACCCACCTCCCCTCATCCACACCCACCTCCCCCATCTCACCCACCTCCCCTCAGCTCACCCACCTCCCCTCATCCACACCCACCTTCCCTCATCCACACCCATCTCCCCTCAGCTCACCCACCTCCCATCATCTCACCCACCTCCCCTCATCTCACCCACCTCCCCTCATCTCACCCACCTCCCCCATCTCACCCACCTCCCCTCATCCACACCCACCTCCCCCATCTCACCCACCTCCCCAGCTCACCCACCTCCCCACCACCCACCTCCCATCCACCTCCCATCTCACCCACCTCCCTCATCTCACCCACCTCCCCTCATCTCACCCACCTCCCCTCATCCACACCCACCTCCCCCATCTCACCCACCTCCCCTCAGCTCACCCACCTCCCCTCATCCACACCCACCTCCCATCATCTCACCCATCTCCCCTCAGCTCACCCACCTCCCCTCAGCTCACCCACCTCCCCTCATCCACACCCACCTCCCCTCATCTCACCCACCTCCCCTCATCTCACCCACCTCTCCTCATCTCACCCACCTCCCCTCATCTCACCCACCTCCCCTCAGCTCACCCACCTCCCCTCATCCACACCCACCTCCCCTCATCCACACCCACCTCCCCTCAGCTCACCCACAGAGTCTGTCTCCTAAATAGTTCCCTATCTCTGTGCACTACTTTTGACCAGGGCCCGTAACATGAATGTTCTCTGACCCTCACCTCTCCTCACCTACATAGAGATAAGTAGATGATCTCAGCCCCCTGTCCTCCATAGTGGGCCCTCGAAAGTAGTGCACTATGTAGGGAATAGGGTTCTATAGGGCTCTGGTCTAAAGTAGTGCACTATGTAGGGAATAGGGTTCTATAGGGCTCTGGTCTAAAGTAGTGCACTATATATGGAATAGGGTTCTATAGGGCTTTGGTCTAAAGTAGTGTACTATGTAGGGAATAGGGTTCTATAGGGATCTGGTCTAAAGTAGTGCACTATATAGGGAATAGGGTTCTATAGGGCTCTGGTCTAAAGTAGTGTACTATGTAGGGAATAGGGTTCTATAGGGCTCTGGTCTAAAGTAGTGCACTATATATAGGGAATAGGGTGCCATAGGGCTCTGGTCTAAAGTAGTGCACTATGTAGGGAATATGGTGCTATAGGGCTCTGGTCTAAAGTAGTGTACTATGTAGGGAATATGGTGCTATAGGGCTCTGGTCTAAAGTAGTGTACTATGTAGGGAATAGGGTGCTATAGGGGTCTGGTCTAAAGTAGTGCACTATGTAGGGAATAGGGTGCTATAGGGCTCTGGTCTAAAGTAGTGCACTATATAGGGAATAGGGTTCTATAGGGCTCTGGTCTAAAGTAGTGTACTATATAGGGAATAGGGTGCCATAGGGCTCTGGTCTAAAGTAGTGTACTATGTAGGGAATAGGGTTCTATAGGGCTCTGGTCTAAAGTAGTGCACTATATATAGGGAATAGGGTGCCATAGGGCTCTGGTCTAAAGTAGTGTACTATGTAGGGAATAGGGTTCTATAGGGCTCTGGTCTAAAGTAGTGTACTATGTAGGGAATAGGGTTCTATAGGGCTCTGGTCTAAAGTAGTGCACTATATAGGGAATAGGGTTCTATAGGGCTCTGGTCTAAAGTAGTGCACGATGTAGGGAATAGGGTTCTATAGGGCCCTGGTCTAAAGTAGTGCACTATGTAGGGAATAGGGTGCCATAGGGCCATAATCATAGGATCCATCCTTGGGCAGCAGAAAGCGCAGATCAGTCAGTCCTGCCGTTCTTCAGAATGTTCAGTCAGTCCGTTAGAGTAGAACGTGTCAGGGTCGGGGTTTCATTACTGCCTCACCTTGGAGCGCCTGGTGGACAGCGGTGATATTTATTCTGTCTCGGTGTCGCCGCTAAGCTCTTAGGAAGATGCATCTCGTGTCAATCAATCACCAAGACTCATTTTTGTAGCTTCCATCTTCCGTCTCTCATATGGACCCTATTCACACTAGGGGTCGGGACATCCCTTCCCCTATTGGGGCCCTGGTTAAAAGTAGTGCACTATATAGGGACCCAGGGTGGCATTTGGGATACGAGCATCCTGCTCTAATCTAATATCCTGTCGTAGCCGTAGTTGAGGTCCAACAGAAACATATATCAACAGTCCTCCTCCTTGGAAAAGTGAAATGAATCTAGAAAATTTTTGGTCATTTTGGGCTGAGAGAGGGACAGGGTGACGTTCTGTGATAAACTGTATCCTGTCTTGACACTCGTCTCCTTGGTAACACGAAGTACACCACACTGCACTGCAGTCCTGGGGATGAGTCTCAAATGGTGCCCTTTTCCCCCCTACACGGTTTCCCCCCTACTACTTTAGATGAGAGCCCAATGAGATGGACCCGGGTCAACAGTAATGCACTACATAGGGAATAGGGTGCTGTTTGGGAGGTATCCTGGCAGGTAGCCAGGCAGGTAGGATCACTGGGCCAAGTAACCGAAAGAGTTGCTGGATGAAATTCACGAGGTGATAAAGGGAGAATCTGTAGTTCTGCAGGTAATCTGTAGTTCTGCAGGTAATCTGTAGATCTGCAGGTAATCTGTAGTTCTGCAGGTAATCTGTAGATCTGCAGGTAATCTGTAGTTCTGCAGGTAATCTGTAGTTCTGCAGGTAATCTGTAGTTCTGCAGGTAATCTGTAGTTCTGCATGTAGTTCTGCAGGTAATCTGTAGTTCTGCAGGTAATCTGTAGTTCTGCAGGTAATCTGTAGTTCTGCAGGTAATCTGTAGTTCTGCAGGTAATCTGTAGATCTGCAGGTAATCTGTAGTTCTGCAGGTAATCTGTAGATCTGCAGGTAATCTGTAGTTCTGCAGGTAATCTGTAGATCTGCAGGTAATCTGTAGTTCTGCAGGTAATCTGTAGTTCTGCAGGTAACCTGTAGTTCTGCAGGTAATCTGTAGTTCTGCAGGTAACCCACTGTCCCCTGATGATGTGGATGTCAATTTAGGCAGCCCCTTGCACCTCTCTGATTCAGAGTGGTTGGGTAAAATGCATTCAGTTGTACAGCTGACTAGGTTTTCCCCTGGGTGCACATTTTGTTTTTTTCCCCTAGCGCTACACTGCCCGAATGCATAGGGCCAACTGTAAAGTTTGGCAGAGGTGGAATAATGTTCTGGGGCTGTTTTTCATGGTTTGGGCCCCTTAGTTCCAGTGACATTCTAGATGATTCTGTGCTTCCAATTTTGTGGCAACAGTTTGGGGAAGGCCATTTCCTGTTTCAGCATGACAATGGCCCTGTGCACAAAGAGGTCGAAACAGAAATGGTTTCTCAAGATCAGTGTGGAAGAACTTGACCAGCCTGCACAGAGCCTTGACCTCAACCCCATCGATCACCTATGGGATGAATTCTACAATGGGTGGGTCTAATCTTGAATGCTGATTGGATAAAACCGCATTCCAGCTGATGTCTATTTCACAAGTTATCACCGGCTAAATCTATGATGTGGAAATGCCTATTTACTCTGTTCCATCTGACTGGGCGATCCACTGTCTCATCAGCCCAGCCGGGCAATTTATAAACGTAATCTCCACCATAAAAAGCATCTAGACATTATCTCACATGTCTTTTAGACAAACATTTAGTTTTCAACAGTGGAGATTTGTATAAACCTTGCTGTCTGTCTCTGACATTTGCAGCATTGTTCCAGTATTGAGTTTCGATCTCCAGCTGTCCCGTAGTAATGAACATGTCGGGGGTTAGGAGTCAGGATGAGATAGACAGGCAGGCAAGCAGCTTGTCTCAGTCAGTCACAATCATGAATCAGCATCATTTTTATGGATGTTTACAAAGAAACGTCAATAGAAAACAGCTTAAACAAACTCTTGTTTAACAGAAAACCGGTGTTTGGAGGATATATTGGTATGGTTTGCTAACAACACCCGTGCCAATATATCCCCCAAACACCGGCTTCAAGGGCATTATCACTTAATTGGAACCACGACTGCGAGCCAGTGCCCGACCTCACTAATGCTCTTGTGGCTGAAATTCCCCGCAGCAATGTTCCAACATCTAGCGGAAAAATTCCCTGAAGAGTGGAAGCTTTTATAGCAGAGAAGGGGGGACCAACTCCATATTAATGCCCATGATTTTGGAATGAGATGTTGGACGAGTAGGTGTCCACATCCTTTTGGTTATGTAGTGTAGATGGGGTGTCCACATCCTTTTGGTTATGTAGGGTAAATTACGGTATTTAATAAATGACAGTATTTTATAAATGACAGTATTTAATAAATTACAGTTTTTAATAAATTACAGTATTTTATCAATTACCAAAAAGGTCGTCTTTAAAAACATACATTTGCAACATTTGTTTTCATATCGGACAATAAAAAAGACACTTGTTCATTTGTTTTATGGCTTATCTGCTACGACTTCCATCTAATAGACACCGTTCAAATCTGCTACGACTTCCATCTAATAGACACCGTTCAAATCTGCTACGACTTCCATCTAATAGACACCGTTCAAATCTGCTACGACTTCCATCTAATAGACACCGTTCAAATCTGCTACGACTTCCATCTAATAGAGACTTCCATCTAATAGACACCGTTCAAATCTGCTACGACTTCCATCTAATAGACACCGTTCAAATCTGCTACGACTTCCATCTTACATTTACATTTACATTCATTTAAGTCATTTAGCAGACGCTCTTATCCAGAGCGACTTACAAATTGGTGCTTTCACCTTATGACATCCAGTGGAACAGCCACTTTACAATAGTGCATCTAAATCTTTTAAGGGGGTGAGAAGGATTACTTTATCCTATCCTAGGTATTCCTTAAAGAGGTGGGGTTTCAGGTGTCTCCGGAAGGTGGTGATTGACTCCGCTGTCCTGGCGTCGTGAGGGAGTTTGTTCCACCATTGGGGGGCCAGAGCAGCGAACAGTTTTGACTGGGCTGAGCGGGAACTGGACTTCCTCAGTGGTAGGGAGGCGAGCAGGCCAGAGGTGGATGAACGCAGTGCCCTTGTTTGGGTGTAGGGCCTGATCAGAGCCTGGAGGTACTGAGGTGCCGTTCCCCTCACAGCTCCGTAGGCAAGCACCATGGTCTTGTAGCGGATGCGAGCTTCAACTGGAAGCCAGTGGAGAGAGCGGAGGAGCGGGGTGACGTGAGAGAACTTGGGAAGGTTGAACACCAGACGGGCTGCGGCGTTCTGGATGAGTTGTAGGGGTTTAATGGCACAGGCAGGGAGCCCAGCCAACAGCGAGTTGCAGTAATCCAGACGGGAGATGACAAGTGCCTGGATTAGGACCTGCGCCACTTCCTGTGTGAGGCAGGGTCGTACTCTGCGGATGTTGTAGAGCATGAACCTACAGGAACGGGCCACCGCCTTGATGTTATTTGAGAACGACAGGGTGTTGTCCAGGATCACGCCAAGGTTCTTAGCGCTCTGGGAGGAGGACACAATGGAGTTGTCAACCGTGATGGCGAGATCATGGAACGGGCAGTCCTTCCCCGGGAGGAAGAGCAGCTCCGTCTTGCCGAGGTTCAGCTTGAGGTGGTGATCCGTCATCCACACTGATATGTCTGCCAGACATGCAGAGATGCGATTCGCCACCTGGTCATCAGAAGGGGAAAGGAGAAGATTAATTGTGTGTCGTCTGCATAGCAATGATAGGAGAGACCATGTGAGGTTATGACAGAGCCAAGTGACTTGGTGTATAGCGAGAATAGGAGAGGGCCTAGAACAGAGCCCTGGGGGACACCAGTGGTGAGAGCACGTGGTGAGGAGACAGATTCTCGCCACGCCACCTGGTAGGAGCGACCTGTCAGGTAGGACGCAATCCAAGCGTGGGCCGCGCCGGAGATGCCCAACTCGGAGAGGGTGGAGAGGAGGATCTGATGGTTCACAGTATCGAAGGCAGCCGATAGGTCTAGAAGGATGAGAGCAGAGGAGAGAGAGTTAGCTTTAGCACTCCGGAGCGCCTCCGTGATACAGAGAAGAGCAGTCTCAGTTGAATGACTAGTCTTGAAACCTGACTGATTTGGATCAAGAAGGTCATTATGAGAGAGATAGCGGGAGAGCTGGCCAAGGACGGCACGTTCAAGAGTTTTGGAGAGAAAAGAAAGAAGGTATACTGGTCTGTAGTTGTTGACATCGGAGGGATCGAGTGTAGGTTTTTTCAGAAGGGGTGCAACTCTCGCTCTCTTGAAGACGGAAGGGACGTAGCCGGCGGTCAGGGATGAGTTGATGAGCGAGGTGAGGTAAGGAAGAAGGTCTCCGGAAATGGTCTGGAGAAGAGAGGAGGGGATAGGGTCAAGCGGGCAGGTTGTTGGGCGGCCGGCCGTCACAAGACGCGAGATTTCATCTGGAGAGAGAGGGGAGAAAGAGGTCAGAGCACAGGGTAGGGCAGTGTGAGCAGAACCAGCGGTGTCGTTTGACTTAGCAAACGAGGATCGGATGTCGTCGACCTTCTTTTCAAAATGGTTGACGAAGTCATCTGCAGAGAGGGAGGGGGGAGGAGGATTCAGGAGGGAGGAAAAGGTGGCAAAGAGCTTCCTAGGGTTAGAGGCAGATGCTTGGAATTTAGAGTGGTAGAAAGTGGCTTTAGCAGCAGAGACAGAAGAGGAAAATGTAGAGAGGAGGGAGTGAAAGGATGCCAGGTCCGCAGGGAGGCGAGTTTTCCTCCATTTCCGCTCGGCTGCCCGGAGCCCTGTTCTGTGAGCTCGCAATGAGTCGTCGAGCCACGGAGCGGGAGGGGAGGACCGAGCCGGCCTGGGGGATAGGGAACATAGAGAGTCAAAGGATGCAGAAAGGGAGGAGAGGAGGGTTGAGGAGGCAGAATCAGGAGATAGGTTGGAGAAGGTTTGAGCAGAGGGAAGAGATGATAGGATGGAAGAGGAGAGAGTAGCGGGGGAGAGAGAGCGAAGGTTGGGACGGCGCGCTACCATCCGAGTAGGGGCAGTGTGGGAAGTGTTGGATGAGAGCGAGAGGAAAAGGATACAAGGTAGTGGTCGGAGACTTGGAGGAGTTGCAATGAGGTTAGTGGAAGAACAGCATCTAGTAAAGATGAGGTCGGGCGTATTGCCTGCCTTGTGAGTAGGGGGAAGGTGAGAGGGTGAGGTCAAAAGAGGAGAGGAGTGGAAAGAAGGAGGCAGAGAGGAATGAGTCAAAGGTAGACGTGGGGAGGTTAAAGTCGCCCAGAACTGTGAGAGGTGAGCCGTCCTCAGGAAAGGAGCTTATCAAGGCATCAAGCTCATTGATGAACTCTCCGAGGGAACCTGGAGGGCGATAAATGATAAGGATGTTAAGCTTGAAAGGGCTGGTAACTGTGACAGCATGGAATTCAAAGGAGGCGATAGACAGATGGGTAAGGGGAGAAAGAGAGAATGACCACTTGGGAGAGATGAGGATCCCGGTGCCACCACCCCGCTGACCAGAAGCTCTCGGGGTGTGCGAGAACACGTGGGCGGACGAAGAGAGAGCAGTAGGAGTAGCAGTGTTATCTGTGGTGATCCATGTTTCCGTCAGTGCCAAGAAGTCGAGGGACTGGAGGGAGGCATAGGCTGAGATGAACTCTGCCTTGTTGGCCGCAGATCGGCAGTTCCAGAGGCTACCGGAGACCTGGAACTCCACGTGGGTCGTGCGCTGGGACCACCAGATTAGGGTGGACGCGCCACGCGGTGTGGAGCGTTTGTATGGTCTGTGCAGAGAGGAGAGAACAGGGATAGACAGACACATAGTTGACAGGCTACAGAAGAGGCTACGCTAATGCAAAGGAGATTGGAATGACAAGTGGACTACACGTCTCGAATGTTCAGAAAGTTAAGCTTACGTAGCAAGAATTTTATTGACTAAAATGATTCAAATGATACAGTACTGCTGAAGTAGGCTAGCTGGCAGTGGCTGCGTTGTTGACTTTGTAGGCTAGCTGGCAGTGGCTGCGTTGTTGACACTACACTAATCAAGTCGTTCCGTTGAGTGTAATAGTTTCTACAGTGCTGCTATTCGGGGGCTAGCTGGCTAGCTAGCAGTGTTGATTACGTTACGTTGCGTTAAGAGAACGACAATAGCTGGCTAGCTAACCTAGAAAATCGCTCAATACTACACAATTATCTTTGATACAAAGACGGCTATGTAGCTAGCTATGTAGCTACCACATTTCACATTTCACATTTCACATCTCTGATCAAACGGATATCATTTTGAGGATCTTGTCAGATTCTTTATCATCTTTGCTTTTCCTCTTATCTTTAATTATGTATATATACACATGCGTTATTAATGTGGCGTTTTCTACACCGTTCAAAGCTGCCTCCCACCTGCCTCTCATCCAGTCCCCTGAAGTCCTCTGAAAAACCAACAACAAATCCATCAGGTTCCATTACCTTCTGATCCCAGTCCCATCCATCCATTCTCACTGGCAATAAAAACCTCTTTTTCATACCAGAAAATACATAAGCAATAATGAGAGCCAGCATCAATCCTGATTTTTTTTGGGGGGGTGACACTTTAAGAGGTGAAGAAGGATCCTAGTGCCACGCGATAACAGCCTTGGAGCTTTGGGTGCCACCGATGACGCCCGTTCCAACTGAGACATCCTAATGGTATATAGCTTCTCTGGCGTTAAGATGGTAATCACTCTCTCTGTCTCCTCCTGACAGTCCTCAGTTATGGAAACCTGAGTAATCTAATTTCTGATATTTTAGATATCAAATGTCTCTTTTTTATGTGCCGATGCCTGGGCTAGACTGGGGCGGGGCTGGGGGGCTGGGGGTGGGGGCTAGACTGGGGCTGGGGGCTGGGGGCTGGAGGCTGGGGCGGGGGCTAGACTGGGGCTGGGGGGCTAGGGGCTGGGGACTGGAGGCTGGGGGCTGGGGCTGGTGCTGGGGGCTAGACTGGGGCTGGGGGGCTGGGGGCTGGAGGCTGGGGGCGGGGCTGGGGATGGGGCCTGGGGGCTGGGGGCTGGGGGCTGGAGGCTGGGGGCTGAGGGCTGAGGCTGGGGGGCTGGGAATGGGGACTGGGGGGCTAGACTGGGGCTGGGGCTGGGGGCTGGGGGCTGACACAGGGTGGTGTGGTGGTATTAGCCTACGCTTTGACAAGTCAGACGGAGGAGGAAGAGGAGGAGGAGGAGGATGAGGAGGAGGTATTTATCCAGCTCACGACACCTACACACCTCTCTGGAGATGCCAGACAGACAGAAAGGTGTGTGATTGTTGCGTCTTTTAGATGTTCTGCTAGGTGAGTCGTGTGCCAGTTGCCAGTGGAAGTGGAGGTGTGGGAATACTAAACTTTACTGGGAATATAATTAGCTCTAAACAGACATTTTGTCTAAATAGTACAGAATAGATAGTGCAGAATATATAGTACAGAATATATGGTACAGGATATATAGTACAGAATATATGGTACAGGATATATGGTACAGAATATATGGTACAGAATATATGGTACAGGATATATGGTACAGAATATATAGTACAGAATATATGGTACAGGATATATGGTACAGAATATATAGTACAGAATATAAGGTACAGGATATATAGTACAGAATATATGGTACAGGATATATGGTACAGAATATATGGTACAGAATATATGGTACAGGATATATGGTACAGAATATATAGTACAGAATATATGGTACAGGATATATGGTACAGAATATATAGTACAGAATATAAGGTACAGGATATATGGTACAGAATATATGGTACAGAATATATGGTACAAAATATATGGTACAGGACAGGTAGTACAGAATATATGGTACAGAATATATGGTACAGGACAGGTAGTACAGAATATATGGTACAGGACAGGGAGTACAGAATATATAGTACAGAATATATGGTACAGAATATATGGTACAGAATACATGGTACAGGACAGGTAGTACAGAATATATGGTACAGGACAGGGAGTACAGAATATATAGTACAGAATATATAGTACAGAATATATGGTACAGGACAGGTAGTACAGAATATATAGTACAGAATATATGGTACAGAATATATGGTACAGGACAGGTAGTACAGAATATATAGTACAGAATATATGGTACAGAATATATGGTACAGAATATATGGTACAGGACAGGAAGTACAGAATATATAGTACAGAATATATGGTACAGAATATATGGTACAGGACAGGTAGTACAGAATACATGGTACAGAATACATGGTACAGGACAGGTAGTACAGGACAGATAGAACAGAATAGAGAGTACATCATAGATAGTACAGTAGGACATTACTAATACAACACCCTGACACCCTGACACGAGGTCACGTGATGTGAGGACCCGAGCAGTTTCGGTCTAAACCTGTTTGGGCTAGGGGGCAGCATTTTCACGTTAGGATGAAAAGCGTGCCCAGAGTAAACTGCCTGCTACTGAGGCCCAGATGCTATTATTATTATTATTAGTAGTATTGGATAGAAAACACTCTAAAGTTTCTAAAAACTGTTTGAATGATGTATGTGAGTATAACAGAAATCATATGACAGGCAAAAACCTGAGAAAAATCCAACCAGGAAGTGGGAAGTCTGAGGTTTGTAGTTTTTCAATTCTTTGCCATTCCAATATACAGTGTCTATGGGGTCATATTGCACTTCCTTAAGGCTTCCACTAAATGTCAACAGTCTTTAGAACCTTGTTTGATGCTTCTACTGTGAGGTGGGGGAGAATAAGGGATGTTTGAGCCAGGTGTCTGGCAGAATGCCATGAGCTCGTGAACGCGAGTTCACGTGAGAGTTACCTCTCGTTCCATTGGTTTTCTACAGACAAAGGAATTCTCCACGGGTTGGAACATTATTGAAGATTTATGATAAAAACGTCCTAAAGATTGATGTTTCTACGACCTGTAAAATAACTCTTTGGACTTTTCGTCCGTACTTTCCACTGGACTTGCACGCGCGTCATGAGTTTTGGATTTGTTTACCAAACTCGCTAACAAAAGGAGGTATTTTGTCAGAGCCGTTTCAGTCTTAATGTTGATGATGTAGTCGTGTAACGTGAGTTCCGAGCAGTTCGGTGTTAACGACACCTGTTGATGATGTAGTCATGTATCGTGAGGTCAGAGTCGTTCCGGTCCTAACGACACCTGTTGATGATGTCACTCGCTACACAAAACACAGCAGAAACCTGAATACTGTTCTGTATGAGTCCATCTGCATCTGTACGCAAATAAAACACATCATTACAATGATCCCGAATATATTTAAATACCTTTAAAAAAGTATATGCTCAAAAGCCACACAGTTAATTAGGGATTGTGATTGAAGTTACTGAGCTTTTCAGTAGAACTAACTTCCTGCGTTGATGTGCCCAGGTACAGTGCTTAGTTACAGTTGGTAAGGTTCTAATCACACTCTAAATACTCTGAGATAATAGGAGCCTTTTTCAATCCTCCTCGACACACGTTGAGAAAGGAGGGGAAACTTAGTACAGATCTATTTCTTCTTCTCTCCCGGTAATATTATGCTCTTCATTTCCCTTTCAGACTCTTTCAGCTCAGACCCAGATTGTCATGATCCTTCAACGCTTCTTTATAATTATCAGGCTCTCGGGCTGATCTCTGCGCTCTCCTCACCTGCTCAGCCTCTCAGCCTGATCAGCCTTGTCACGTTACCAAGCAGATTTTTACCTAAGCTTTGTTTCTTAATCTGACGCACTTAATTATATCCTCCCTTTTCTCCACTCTCCCTTCTCCAACTCCCTCTCTCTCTCTTCTACAACTACCTATCTCTCCCTTCTCCAGCTACCTCTCTCTCCCTTCTCCAACTACCTCTCTCTCCCTTCTACAACTACCTATCTCTCCCTTCTCCATCTCCCTCTCTCTCCCTTCTCCAACTACCTCTCTCTCCCTTCTCCAGCTCCCTCTCTCTCTCTTCTCCAACTCCCTATCTCTCGCCCTTCTACAACTCCCTCTCTCTCCCTTCTCCAGCTCCCTCTCTCTCCCTTCTACAACTACCTATCTCTCCCTTCTTCAACTCCCTCTCTCTCTCCCTTCTTCAACTCCCTCTCTCTCTTCTCCAACTCCCTATCTCTCCCTTCTCCAACTACCTCTCTCTCTCTTCTCCAACTCCCTCTCTCTCCCTTCTCCAACTCCTCCTCTCTCCCGTCTCCAGCTCCCTCTCTCTCCCTTCTACAACTACCTCTCTCTCTCTTCTCCAACTCCCTCTCTCTCCCTTCTCCAGCTCCTCTCTCTCCCTTCTACAACTACCTCTCTCTCACTTCTCCAACTCCCTCTCTCTCTCTCCCTTCTCCAACTCCCTCTCTCTCCCTTCTACAACTAGCTCTCTCTCTCTCCCTTCTCCAACTCCTCTCTCTCCCTTCTACAACTCCCTCTCTCCCTTCTACAACTACCTCTCTCTCTTCTCCAACTCCCTCTCTCTCTCTCCCTTCTCTAACTCCCGCTCTCTCCCTTCTCCAACTCCCTCTCTCTCCCTTCTACAACTCCCTCTCTCCCTTCTCCAACTCCCTCCTCTCTCCCTTCTCCAACTCCCTCTCTCTCTTCTCCAACTCCTCTCTCTCTCTCCCTTCTCCAACTCCCTCTCTCTCCCTTCCCCAACTCCCCTCTCTCCCTTCTACAACTACGTCTCTCTCCCTTCTCCAACTCCCTCTCTCTTCTCCAACTCCCTCTCTCTCTCTCCCTTCTCCAACTCCCTCTCTCTCCATTCTCCAACTCCCTCTCTCTCTCTTCTCCAACTCCCTCTCTCTCTCTCCCTTCTCCAACTCCCTCTCTCTCTCTTCTCCAACTCCCTCCCTCTCCCTTCTCCAGCTCCCTCACTCCATTCTCCAACTCCTCTCTCTCTCTTCTCCAACTCCTCTCTCTCTCTCCTTCTCCAACTCCTCTCTCTCTCTTCTCCAACTCCCTCTCTCTCCCTTCTCCAGCTCCCTCTCTCCCTTCTCCAGCTCCCTCTCTCTCTCCCTTCTCCAACTCCCTCTCTCTCTTCTCCAACTCCTCTCTCTCCCTTCTCCAACTCCCTCTCTCCCTTCTCCAGCTCCCTCTCTCCCTTCTCCAGCTCCCTCTCTCTCTCCCTTCTCCAACTCCCTCTCTCCCTTCTCCAGCTCCCTCTCTCTCCCTTCTCCAACTCCCTCTCTCCTTCTCCAACTCCCTCTCTCTCTCTTCTCCAACTCCCTCTCTCCCTTCTCCAACTCCCTCTCTCTCCCTTCTCCAGCTCCTCTCTCCCTTCTCCAGCTCCCTCTCCCTTCTCCAACTCCCTCTCTCTCCCTTCTCCAAGCTCCCTCAGCTCCCTCTCTCCCTTCTCCAGCTCCCTCTCTCTCTCCTTCTCCAACTCCTCTCTCCCTTCTCCAACTCCCTCTCTCTCCCTTCTCCAACTCCCTCTCTCTCTCTTCTCCAACTCCCTCTCTCCCTTCTCCAACTCCCTCTCTCTCCCTTCTCCAACTCCCTCTCTCTCTCTTCTCCAACTCCCCTCTCTCCCTTCTCCAACTCCCTCTCTCTCTTCTCCAACTCCCTCTCTCTCTCCCTTCTCCAACTCCCTCTCTCTCCCTTCTCCAACTCCCTCTCTCTCTCTTCTCCAACTCCCTCTCTCTCCCTTCTCCATCTCCCTCTCTCTCCCTTCTCCAACTCTCTCTCTCTCCCTTCTCCAACTACCTATCTCTCCCTTCTCCAGCTACCTCTCTCTCCCTTCTCCAACTACCCCTCTCTCCCTTCTCCAGCTCCCTCTCTCTCTCTTCTCCAACTCCCTATCTCTAAGCCCTTCTACAACTCCCTCTCTCTCCTTCTCCAGCTCCTCTCTCTCCCTTCTACAACTACCTATCTCTCCCTTCTTCAACTCCCTCTCTCTCTCCTTCTTCAACTCCCTCTCTCTCTTCTCCAACTCCCTATCTCTCCCTTCTCCAACTACCTCTCTCTCTCTTCTCCAACTCCTCTCTCTCCTTCTCCAACTCCTCCTCTCTCCCGTCTCCAACTCCCTCTCTCTCTTCTCCAACTCCCTCTCTCTCCCTTCTCCAACTCCCTCTCTCTCCCTTCTCCAACTCCCTCTCTCTCTCTTCTCCAACTCCCTCTCTCTCCCTTCTCCAACTACCTCTCTCTCCCTTCTACAACTACCTCTCTCCCTTCTCCAACTCTCTCTCTCCTTCTTCAACTACCTCTCTCTCCCTTCTCCAACTCCCTCTCTCTCCCTTCTCCAACTCCCTCTCTCTCCCTTCTCCAACTCCCTCTCTCCCTTCTCCAACTCCCTCTCTCTCCCTTCTACAACTACCTATCTCTCCCTTCTCCAACTCCCTCTCTCTCCCTTCTCCAACTCCCTCTCTCTCCCTTCTCCAACTCCATCTCTCCCTTCTACAAATATCTCTCTCCCTTCTCCAACTATCTCTCTCCCTTCTCCAACTCCCCTCTCTCTCTCTTCTCCAACTCCCTCTCTCTCCCTTCTCCAACTCCCTCTCTCTCCCTTCTCCAACTCCCCTCCTCTCTCTTCTCCAACTCCCTCTCTCTCCCTTCTCCAACTCCCTCTCTCTCTCTTCTCCAACTCCTCTCTCTCTCCCTTCTCCAACTCCTCTCTCTCCCTTCTCCAACTCCTCTCTCTCCCTTCTCCAACTCCTCTCTCTCCCTTCTCCAACTCCCTCTCTCTCCCTTCTCCAACTCCCTCTCTCTCCCCCCATCATTCTAGTGACATGTGATTAGCAGTAGCTGCTCTTCTTTAACAGGAGAACAAAATGGCCTCTCATTGTCGTCACGGTACATTTGCACTGTAGGTCCATCCCTCATTAAGTCCTCTATAATTTCAATAATTGGAGTGAAAAGGAAAATGGAAATATCATTTTCCAAAATTGACAGGAAGTTCATTGGGCACCTGAAGGGAGAGAAAGAAGAGAGAGAGAGAGAGAGAGAGAGACAGAGAGAGAGAGAGAGCGGGGGGGGTAGAGAGAGAGGGAGAGAGAGAGAGACAGAGAGAGCGAGAGAGAGAGGGATATAGAGAGAGGGAGAGAGGGGGAGCGAGAGAGAGAGAGAGAGAGAGAGAGAGAGAGACTGTTCTTATATATCTGCTCTCTCTGCCTTTTCACAGCCTCTTCTTCTCTGTCTCTCTCCAGGACATTCAGCACTGAGAAACCTTGAATAGATCACACAATTACAAGTCTGTTAAAACATGTCCTCAAAAACAAGTGCATCGCTACCTATTTATCCAGTTTAATGTACTATTGATCAGTCAGGTGGCCAGTAGATAGAGAGATGTAGTGTGTTTATGGATCCGCTCCCAAACCACACGATAATAACAACTAGATTACCAGGGGATCCACTCCCAAACCACACAATAATAACTACTAGATTACCAGGGGATCCACTCCCAAACTACACGATAATAACTACTAGATTACCAGGGGATCCACTCCCAAACCACATGATAATAACTACTAGATTACCAGGGGATCCACTCCCAAACTACACGATAATAACTACTAGATTACCAGGGGATCCACTCCCAAACCACACAATAATAACTACTAGATTACCAGGGGATCCACTCCCAAACTACACGATAATAACTACTAGATTACCAGGGGATCCACTCCCAAACCACACAATAATAACTACTAGATTACCAGGGGATCCACTCCCAAACTACACGATAATAACTACTAGATTACCAGGGGATCCACTCCCAAACCACACAATAATAACTACTAGATTACCAGGGGATCCACTCCCAAACTACACGATAATAACTACTAGATTACCAGGGGATCCACTCCCAAACCACATGATAATAACTACTAGATTACCAGGGGATCCACTCCCAAACTACACGATAATAACTACTAGATTACCAGGGATCCACTCCCAAACTACACGATAATAACTACTAGATTACCAGGGGATCACTCCCAAACCACACAATAATAACTACTAGATTACCAGGATCCACTCCCAAACTACACGATAATAACTACTAGATTACCAGGGGATCCAATCCCAAACCACATGATAATAACTACTAGATTACCAGGGGATCCACTCCCAAACTACACGATAATAACTACTAGATTACCAGGGGATCCACTCCCAAACTACACGATAATAACTACTAGATTACCAGGGGATCCACTCCCAAACCACACAATAATAACTACTAGATTACCAGGGGATCCACTCCCAAACTACACGATAATAACTACTAGATTACCAGGGGATCCACTCCCAAACCACACAATAATAACTACTAGATTACCAGGGGATCCACTCCCAAACTACACGATAATAACTACTAGATTACCAGGGGATCCACTCCCAAACCACACAATAATAACTACTAGATTACCAGGGGATCCACTCCCAAACCACGTGATAATAACTACTAGATTACCAGGGGATCCACTCCCAAACTACACGATAATAACTACTAGATTACCAGGGGATCCACTCTC